>NC_064448.1:36030-336030 GCF_023343835.1 Lagopus muta
TGGACAACATGCTCGGTCACATAAAGAATGAGCATGTGATCCGAGACAGCCAGCACGGCTTCACCAAAGGAAGGTCATGCCTAACTAATCTTGTGGCCTTCTATGATGGAGTGACGGCATTGGTGGACGAAGGGAAGGCGACCGATGTCATTTACCTGGACCTGAGCAAGGCCTTTGACATGGTCCCCCACCACATCCTCATCTCCAAATTGGAGGGAAGTGGATTTGATGGGTGGACGACCCGATGGATAAGCAATTGGTTGAAAGGCCGCAGACAGAGGGTGGTGGTCAATGGCTCTATGTCCAGGTGGAGGCCGGTAACAAGCGGTGTCCCCCAAGGGTCTGTCTTGGGACCGGTGCTCTTTAACATCTTTATTAATGACATCGATGAGGGAATTGAGTGCATCCTCAGCAAGTTTGCTGACGACACCAAGCTGAGTGGTGCGGTTGATACGGTGGAAGGAAGGGATGCCATTCAGAGGGACCTCGACAGGCTGGAGGGCTGGGCTCAGGTGAACCTGATGAGGTTCAACACGGCAAAGTGCAAGGTTTTGCATTTGGGCCAGAAGAACCCCAGGCACCTGTACAGGCTGGGAGGAGCGGTCCTTGAGAGCAGCTCAGCAGAGAAGGACCTGGGGGTCCTGATGGACGAGGGACTGAACATGAGCCAGCAGTGCGCTCTGGCAGCTCGAAAGGCAAATGGGATCCTGGGCTCCATCAGGAGAGGGGTGGCCAGCAGGGACAGGGAGGTGATTGTCCCTCTCTACTCGGCTCTTGTGAGGCCCCATCTGGAGTACTGTGTCCAGGTGTGGAGCCCTCAGTACAAGAAAGACATTGAGATTTTGGAAAGGGTCCAGAGGAGGGCGACTAAGATGATCAGGGGGCTGGAGCACCTCCCCTATGAGGACAGGCTGAGGGAGTTGGGCTTGTTCAGCCTGGAGAAGAGAAGGCTGCGGGGTGACCTCATTGCAGCCTATCAATACCTGAAGGGAACCTACACCCAGGAGGGGAGTAAACTCTTCAAAAGGGCTGACAACAGCAGGACTAGGGGAAATGGTTTTAAGTTGAAGGAAGGAAGATTTAGGTTGGATGTTAGGGGGAAGTTCTTTACTAGGAGAGTGGTTAGGCCCTGGAACGGGCTGCCCAGGGAGGTTGTGGATGCCCCGTCCTTGGACGTGTTTAAGGCCAGGTTGGACGGGGTCCTGGGCAACCTGATCTGAATGTGTATGTTTGGTGGCCCTGCTAGGCAGGGGGGTTGGAACTACATGATCCTTGGGGTCCCTTCCAACCTGGGTGCTTCTGTGATTCTGTGATTCTGTGTGATTTCCAGAACACACTCCCCATGTAACTCGCCTGTTTGGCCAGTTCAAAACCAGGTGGAAGGTGGAGATTAACAATCGATTATCGGTGTCTGAATGCTTATACAGCCCCGCTAGGAGCTGCTGTCCCAAACCTTGTTTACTTGGCAAGCAGCCACATGTTAGTTCACTCATGTGGAACCCAGTGCCCCCTGTATGCCTCAGAAGTCCTTCAGGGCCTCATGACGAACTTCAGAGACATCCAGGTGGGTCTCAGAGCTATGGAGTGTGCCGTGAGCAGCTCCAGAGACATCCACAAACCTGGAAGACCTATTACCATAGAGATGCAGGGCATCGTTACCATCCAGCACCCCCCTAGGGACAGAGTTCCACAGGGCCAGGGCCACCTCGGTGAGGGCACCTGTCCCCTCAATGTCCCCAGTGTTCCCCGATGTCTTCATATCCCCCCAGGGGCATGTCCCCAGTGGCCTTCAACTGTGAGGAGGTGGCAGAAACAGCACCAGTGACAGCAGGGACAGTGACAGAGACAGCATTGGTGACCGTGGGGACAGCAGTGGGGGCACTGGTGTGCCACGTGGGCTGCCCTGTGCTGCCTGCCGAGACCATAGCAAGGTCATGAGGACATGGCGAGACCCAGGACATGGAGACACTGGTGGGATGCAGGGATATGGAGAGGATACAGAGACATGAAGGTGACATGATGGGGAGGAGACACAGAGGGGACACTGGGAGAGAACATGGCAATGACAAAGAGACATTGGTGTGACACAAGCTCACAGAGGGTTTCAGAGACATGGAGGGGACATGGGGGGATACAGAAGGGACACAGAGGGAACATGGTGACACAGGGGGACACAGAGGGCTCATGGTGACATGGGAGACAGGGAGGACAAGGTGCTAGACTGTCTCCACAGGTGCTGGTGGAGATGACACTGGAGGTGACACAGAACTGCTCATGCAGCACCTCACTGCTGCTGGGGGCCAGCACCAGCAGGGGGGGTTGGGAGAGTGTACAGTAGAGAACTGGGGGGCAGGGAGGGACAGGGGAACAGTGGGAGGGTGACAGCAAGAACGATGTTGGAGTGATGTTGGGAGGGGGGACATTGGGGTAACACTAGAGGGATAATAGTGCGAACTGAAGTTGGGGTGACACCAGGGAGTGATCCTGAGATGACACTGGGGTAAAGTTGTGGACTGACCATGGGGACTGACAGTGGGGGGTGATGTTGGGGTATCGCTGGGGCGTGACATCAGAAAGAGATACTGGATGGAGACACTGGGGTGACTTAGTGTGATGCTGGGGGGTTGACACTGTTGGCACGACTCTGGAAGTGATACTGGGGTGACATAGGGGTGATGCTCGGGTGATGTCGGGGAGTGATGTTGGGGGGTGATGTTGGGTTATCACTGGAGGGTGGCATCAGGGAGTGATGCTGGGGTGAAATAGCTGAAGTGACTCTGGGGGGTGACACTGAGCTGACACTGGGATGATGCTGGGATGACATTGGGGTGTGATTCTGGGGGTTGATGTTGGGATATCACAGGGGGGACATTAGGGAGTGATGCTGGAGTGATATTGTTGGGGGGGGGGGGGGGGGTGTAGTGGAAACCCTAAGTCGTAGCTTGAAACAATGATTGAATAGGGACAAACCAGAGGAGCTCAGGTGCATGAAACTCACTTGAGTGACAGAAGGGGTGGATCCTGGATCCACCGCCTCCCAGGCCTCATGTAATGTTGGCAGTGGAAATGAGGGGCTTTTGCTGAAGGTCCCTGCTTGCATGACTTCTTCCAGTGTTAAGCAGATTTTGTTCTTTGTTTCTGTGTTTGTGACTGCTGCATTTGAACAAGTCCTCACTTACTTACTGCAGCCTAGGACTTTGCTTCTCTACTATCATTGTTGTTTTCCATCATGTTACAGCATTACAGGAGGTGATGTTATTGGTGTGATGATGGGGGGGGGGGGGTGATGTTGGAGTGACACCGGGTGACGCTGGGGAGTGACACTGGGGGGTGATGTTGCGGTTTTGCTGGGGGTGATATCACAGAGTGACCCTGCGGTGACATTGTTGGGGTGAAGCTGAGGGGTTACATTGCAGGGACACTGGGATGATGTTGGGGTTTCACTGGGGGGTGACATCAGGGAGTGATATTGGGGTTACATTGTTGGGGTGACACTGGTGGGGGTACACTGGAGTGACACTGGGGTGACACTGTGTCAATGTTGTGCAGTGACAATATTGGGTGATATTGGGGTATCTCTGGGGAATGAGATGAAAGAGTGACATTGTTGGGGAGATGCTGGGAGGTAGTACTGCTATGATGTGGGGGTGATGTTGGTAGGTGATGTTGGGGTATCACTGGGGCTGATATCAGGGAATGATGCTGGGTTAACATTGCTGGAGTGACACTGAGGGGTGATGTTGGGGGTGACGTTACTGGGTTGACACCCAACGTGAGTGATGTTCGGGTACCACTTGGGGTTGACATCAGGGAGTGTCACTGGGGTGATGTGATGATATAGGGGTGATGTTGGGGTGATGCTTCGGGGGTGACACTGGAGTGACACTGGAATGATGTTGGGAAGTGACGTTGGAGGGTGATGTTGGAGTATCACTGGAGTTCAACATCAAAGAGTGATGCTGAGGAGTGACATTGTTGGAGCGATACTGAGGATTGATACTGCTGTGACATTGGAGTGATACTGTGGTGATGTTTCAGAGTGATGTAATAGCAAACATGTGCCCGACAACTTAAAAACAGCAAGTGTTTATGCTAAGCACTACAAGTGATCGATTCAATACTACGCACGTGCTGATCTCGACTCAACAACACGCATGTGCCAGTCTCAATAAAAACTACACATGCGCCAGTCTTGGATCTGCACAAAGCATGCGCCGATCTCGATACAACACTACGCTTGCGCTTGTGTCAAAACCACAATACGCATGCGCTCTCAAATCTGCAATATGCATGCGCGCGTCTCGGAGCTACACTACGTATGCGCCAGTCTTAGCACTCATGCGCCACTCTAAGACAGCATTGCGCATGCGTCAATTTCTGACCCTGCACTACGCATGCGCTGATCTCGACTCAGCACTACGCATGCGTTGATCTCTGTAGACCACTACGCATGTGCTCATCTCAAAAGTACAATACGCATGCGCTAGTCACAGAACTACATCACTCATGTGCCAATCTCAACTCAGTAATACGCATGCGCGTGTCTCGACACACCGCTACACATGCACTAGTATCTGAGCTGCACTGCGCATACGCTGATTTCTAATCATCACTACACATGCGCGAGTACCGATTCTGCTCTACGCATGCGTCGATCTGGATTCAGCATTACGCATGCCCCAGTCGTGATTCAACACTACGCATGCGCCCATCTGTAAACTGCAATACGCATGCGCTGGTTCTGGGAACTACATTCCGCATGCGCCGATCTCGACTTAGAAGTATGCGTGCGCTACTATCGGAGTTACAGAACACATGCTCCGATTTCTTCTCGTGAATATGCATACGCGATATCCGACCCTGCACTACGCAAGCGCCCATATAGGAACTTCACTACGCGTGCGCCGCCTTTGACTCAACACTACGCATGCGCCCGTCTTATAACTGAAGAACGCATGCGCGTATCTGGAGACAGTACTACGCATGCGTGTCGTCCGACTTTGCTATACACATGCGCCTGTCTCGGAACGGCACTAAGCATGCGCCGACCTCAACACAACACTACGCATGCGGTAGTCTCGAAATTACAATATGCACGAGCCCGTCTTAGAATTGAAGTATGCATGAGCCATTTTGGCGACAGTGCTTCGCATGCGCTTTTGTCGACACTGCACCACGCATGCGCCGATCTCAGCTCACTACTATACATGCGCCGGTGTCAGAAGTGCACTACGCATGCGGCAGTGTCAGACGTGCACTACGCATGCGCCCATCTTGGAGCTGCACTACGCACGCACCCTTCTGGAGACAGCACTACGCGTGCGCTTCGTCCTATACTGCTATACGCATGCGCCACCCTCGGAACTGAACTACGCATGCGCCGATGTCGCCACAACACTACGCATGCGCTTTCTGAAATCTACAATACGCATGCGCCAGCACTGTAATACGCATGCGCTGGTCTCAAAGCTGCAGTGCGCTTGCGCCTTAGAATTGCACTAAACACGCATGTATCACCACATCACGCTACGCCTCTCGACGTACGCGCCGTTCTCCACTTAACACTACGCTTGCGTCTGTCCCGACACTGCACTGCGCATATGCCCGACCCGTAGGAATGGCACTGCGCATGCGGCAGTCCAGACACAACAGTACGCATGCGCTCCTCCCAACACGGCACTACGCTTACACTATGCCGTCATTACGCATACGACGGGCGCAGGCGCCGCTGGGATCTAAAAAGGTCCGTTTCCGGTACGGATTCGGCCTATAACCGCCCGAGGGACGACAACAGACTCAAGACATTTCCACGTGGCCGCGCGCATGCGTCATGCTGCCCGCAACACAAAACGGACGCAGTTCCACGGATTGGTCACACGAGGGCAGCAGAGACCGCGGAAACATCATCTACGACGGGATTGCTTGGGGACCTGCCAATCTGGAAAACTTCTGCAAACCTAGTAAACCTGTGCTAAGTGTTTATGAAGGTCTGTGAATAAATAAATAAATAAATGATCGAATCGCTGTCGCCAGGTTTTTATTTTTTCCATTGTCTCTGATGATGAAAAAAGCTGGTATCAATAGGACAGATGCATGCAGTGAAGCCAAGGATTGTTTGCAACAATTAGCAGAGCAACCCAAAAGAACCTAGCAACTTTTACATTAGCAAAGTATTAACAGCTTTCGTACCTGGCCTCACCACTCTGAGATTTCTGTCTTCAAGATCAGCATATCCAACTGCAAGCTAACCGTACTACCCTAACAACCCACCACTCTATCGCGTCCCTGAGCACCACACCCGAATTTCTACTTGCGGCAATGTACTCCTTCAGCCATGTTCATAGCTGGTGTCCCCTGGCAGCCAGGAGCCGGTTTCAGGGTTCAGTGAGGCACAAGCTCTCTCCTTTCTGCCACAGCCAAGCTAGGGCTACATATCACCCCCCACCTCCACCCCCAGCCTCAGAGGGTGACCAGTAGTAGAAGGAGCCCCCCACAAAGCAGCCTTCCCAGTACCACAGGGAGGAGGCAGTTTTCCTGAAAGGCTGAGAGCTAAATAAAGGCAAGGCCTGGGACAAACCAAGGCTGACAGCTATTTTTTTTCTAGCAGAGCAGGAGGAAGATAGTTGAAAGCTCATAAGGAAGCTCTTTGCCTGATCATAAATGCAATCTCTGTCAGCTCCAATGCTAAGAGAACAGGGTTGCAGCTGCCTCCACTCCTATCCAGACCTCAGCAGCTGGGAACAACCCTGCATGCTGCAGAAGACCACCCCAGAAACTCCATCCTCCCCCTGCACTACTCACCCCTGAGCTCACCCCAACATCCCAAAACTCAGAAGAAGCCACTGCCAGCATTGTTCTTGAATATGTATTTTTTTTTTACTGAAAAAAAAATCATTCATAAATTAACAAATACAAAAATGTACAAAGACATGGGTAAATAAATGTAATAACATAAAGGATTGCTTTGTTGAGAAGTGTGTGTGTGTGTGTGTGTGTTTCAAAACACTTAGTCTTCAGTGCAAAAAATGTCCCCCGGCACCTCTTAAAAACGTAACAGTAAGCTCAATAAGCTCAAGAGCAAGGACAGGAAAGACACACTATAGTCTGAAGCCACTTCCGCTGGTGAGCAACTTCAGCTTGTGGCTGTTGCTCACACGTTACCTTCCCTAGACAAGCAGAGCTTTACAAATTTACAAACAGCAAATCAAAAATAAATACTTTTCCAAATTAAACTCCTATGGCTTATTAAAAATAAAGTCAGCACTGAACATGTCCTGCCCTCCATGGGACTGTGATACTGTGGTAACATGGAAAGGGCGAACAAGTAGTTTCATTGGATTTCAGCTGTAATATGTACGAGTTCTCCTTGATATGAGAATTTCTACATCATAACAGCACATGTGCTTGACAGTATGTTTTTAACAGTTACACTTACTATAAAGTATCTGACATATCCAATAAGATTAACAGTGCACATTTTAAGGTATTCCACATTTTAAAAAGGGAGAAATTCAATATAATTAGAACAAAAACTATGAACAGGATGTTGCTAAAGGTGAAATGGACTCTTATGCCAACTGTACAGTGCATTTCTGAGCAGAGGTAACATCTCACTTTGTTCAATACAAGGTGCAATGGAGGTCAGATACACTTCAAAGGCTGAGGATTCAAACAAAGGTAGTTAAACACCTACTCACACACACGCATGATTTCCTGCAGTAGTGAACGTAGACAAGTTGAAATACATTCCTTGTTTGAAGCACCATTAAACAAAGAAATTTCTAGCAACGTCTCAAGATTAAAGAAAAGAGGGTTAGGGCAACACAGGTTTACCATCTGAAAAGGATCATGTGAATTAGAGATCAAGATTCAGAAATGGAAGTCTTTATTGCTATATGTGTCATAAAAAGCAAATCCTCACCTCTGCCTATAAATAACCACACTGAATCCCCTTAGGAAGTGACTTTAAAGCACATGTAAATTCAAAGGATTTAAACCTAAGGTTCCAAACTATCGGCACTTTTCAAGGGCAGGCTCGCTGTCCTCTCATGCTGGCCAGTTAGATCTGCAACACCAGAACTGTTTTCTAACCCTCATTTTCCAGATACAGGTTAGGAATGCTCTGGGCAGTCACTCCCACAACAGATGCATGTCCAAGAAAAGAATGTAAACTATGAACAGGAAGGAAAACTAAGGTAAACAATGCAGTAAGTTAAAGTACTTCTGAGATTAAATACTCACAAGTGCTTTGTATAAATACAATTTAAAACACAACCCCCAATATATTTACCTTTAAGTTGGGGAAGTCCAGTAAAAATGACTGTATACATGCTGTGTAACCTACAGACTGACTCAGGGCAAGAAGGGGATGGGACAGTCACAGCCCAGCCTGCTGCAGAGCAAGGATGGGGGCAGAGAATTCCAGAGGCTGAATGGGGCACCAGACCAAGCTGTCAGGTTCCTAGTTGTCAAGCTTGCATAAGCTGAACTCACGTGTCCTTCATCTATCCTGTACCGGTGTCTGCAGACAGCCTGTCCACCAGCTGCACTCCTGCCAGTACTTTCAAGTAGCCAATAGTGGCAACCACATCACTGGGTTCACTCACGGCTTACCTAATTCTCTTCCACAGAACAACCCTCAGATCCCTTTTGCTCCACATGAGGATGGCAGGGACTAGGTGAGCCCCCAGGAGCACAGAGCCATGTCTGCCATTGTGTTGTGCAGAACAGGTGGTAGATCCCATCCCATCCAGCTTCACACTGATCTGCACAGTATGTCACAAACATGATAGAAATATTTTCTCTTCCCAGAAGGAGCCACCTCCATGATTTCTGTAAGGAGTGACAACATAGTTGTATTTCTTACCTACTGCTTTTAATGCTGAGGGCTCTGTCCCACAAATATTAATGCATATGCATAGATTAAATCATGCAAGCATTCTCACTGGTGGAGTAGGGAACAACTTGCACACATACAGTAATGCACACACAAGTGCGTACAGAACTCAGGACTAAGATGAGTGACTGACCTTATGTAAACCTCTAGCTTGGATTCAAACCTTAGAAGATAATAAAAATGGGCAATTTACACAGCATATTTACATTTACACTTCTTTAAGAAGCGATTCTGATGTATATACTTTAAGCAGGTCATTTAAAAAAAAAAAAAAAAAAAAAACACAACAACAACAACCAAAAAAAAAAAAAAAACCACAGCACAAACGTAGAAGAATGGTACCAGAAGTTGTCTGGTCTCCCACCAGGGCAGTTCCAACTGCATTGCTCCCAACACTTGCCAGAGGAAAGAACGTGCCCTAATTGAGCCCGGAGCTGAGGATTGCTGGAGGAATGTGAAGATGAGAGCAGCGGCTCCAACAGCTGTCCTGAAACCCAGAAAGCAAATGACAGGGAACAAAAAAGCCTGTGGAGCTCAGCACATGAGGACCGGGTAGGGCTGGGCCAGCTGGGACAATCTGTGCACACACTTTCAGCCTTATATTCCAAAATACTGTGATCCTTCATTAGACAAAGTATTTTGTCCTCAACAACCCTTGGAAAAGAAAGTCAGGTGTGATGTTCTCTTGTTGAAGGGCAGAACAAAGTTATTTTCTCCACTTAATATTCAGTTACCAGAGCCAGCTCTGGTGTCAGGTTGACAGTGATGTTCTTATACAAGGCGTCATATGTGACATTAGGAAAGTAGTTCAAATTATTGAGGCCATCCAGAGCTTGCCTTTCTTTTGACTTCCTCAGCAAGGCATACCTGTTCAGAGAGAAGCAGAGGCCCATGAAACAACCTCACATCGCCTTCTGTGAATTCCTGGCATGCAGGCATTCCCAGCATCACAAAATTCTACACTTTAATAAAGACGCTGTTTGTTCTCCAGTTCTTGCCCAAAGTCTACCTGGGCTCAGGGAAAGCTCCAGCTCCTGGCTGAGGTGGAAGTCCTCACCATTTTTAGGAAACCGGATCATGCACAAAAGCAGATCTAAGGGTGTTAGTCTGAGTGATGAGAAAGGAGATGAATTGTATTTTGGGGAAGGAAACTGCAACAAGAGCAGCTTCAACAAAATTTAGAGGAAACATAATTTAAACAAACAAAAAAACAAGCAGAAAACAAAAAAACAGCAGTCTGGTGGCAGGATAGGACCCAGCCTCCACCCTGCAGTACAGCTGTGTTGACACCTAGCTGCACTCAGGGCAAGGGGAAGCCAAGGGGAGTTGGAGCAGGAAAAGTACTAAGAAACAGATACGCCAGGAGGAAGAAGGAGGCTCTGGGTTACAGCAAAGGAGGATGCGCCTAAGCTAGCTTCAAAGACCTGATAGCATCAGGAAATGTCAGCATAACAAAATGTTTCCATGGGAAAGTGGTAAGGTCACCCTGCTTAGGTGGGCAACACCACGGCAGAAAGCAGGAAGGGCAGCCTTCAGAGGAGCTGCAGGCACACTAGGATCCCCTTGCCTTCACATTAATGTGTCAGAGCAGTCCCAGCAGCAGTTTGTCTCTCGTCTTCTTCACAGCTTACAGTTGTTATTGCCCTTTAACAGCTGCAAGGAGCCCTGTACATACTGTAAATTTTGCTAAGGTCTCAGGTTCCTTAAGAGTAATAGTAAAAATCACTTGCCTTCCCAGGAACTGCACTTCTCCTCGATGATGGTGGGGAATTGATTTGTATCTCCCTGTGTCTCCTTCTGGTCGAGTCACTGAATAGCCTGCATACTGCACTCTGCATTGGAAAGGGGAAGAAAAAAAGTCTACTGTTGCACATGCTGTGCTGTGAACACTGCCAGCATGTACAATCAGTGCACTCATGGCTTCTACAGCAGCTTTGTCTTTCCACCAGGCAGATACACTGTGCAAACCCCCCACCTCTGCCTATGCTGTGCCAATCTCAGCACCTCAAGGTACCCAAAGATCAGCTGGGGATTGTTTGACATCACCACCATGGAAAACTGCAAACAAAGCTCATTATTTCACAGCCAGTCTTCCTCAGTTTGTTTTCTATCTGTAGCCTGCAGTGCCACCCACCTGGACCTATGTCACCGTCAGCCAGGCTAGCTCTGCCCAGCTCAGTTGAGCACAACACAGCAAGGATACAACAATGCTATGAGTCTGATGCTGCTCCTAGCACCATGCTCAGAAATTTGAGTTCTTGGAATTTCTGTGCTCCACAGAGCTGGCAGCAGCAGCGTGTTGCACAAAGCTCTGTTGCTACCTCATTACAGGGTTGCAGGACAGGCAGAGACATACCTGTTCCATAAGTCGTCATCCTCACCGCCCCAGCCCCAGAAGGCATTGGGGAAACCATTGATCTTCCAGAACTGCTCAACAGTCAGACCGCTCACCCCACCGAAGAACTCATTATAGGGAAGCCTGAGCAGGAGAGAGAGGTCAGGACCAAGGCATCAGCCACCACATAGCCCCTGCCAGAGCTGTGAGAATACTCTCCTCCATTCTCCTTTTAATGTTTTACTTTACACTCCTGCCTTTGATAAGAAAATCTAACACTGCTCCTTATCTATTGCTGCAGTGCAGAGGAAGAACAGTGCTTACAGGTACATGTACTTGTCCAGTTTGGCAGCAAAGTGTCTCGGCATCTGTCCACACCCGTAATAGTTGCGGTCATTTTCAGGTATGTGGTCCACATCATGGAAAATGAGACAGTCCCAGTCCAAGTCCTTCATCGCTTCCCGAAAGCCAACATTGAAGAGCATGGCACGATTGAAGGGCTGAGTACCAGCCTAGAGAACAGAACAGAGCACCTTCAAAGGGAGTCCCATGCCATGCAAGGGCATTCCCACACAGACTGAGGGAGCTGAAGAGCAGTCCGATCCCCAGTCCACTGCTCAGAAAGAAGTGATATCTTGGAACAGACAGATTAGTGGGATTAACCAGAGCTTACATACCAGGAATGTACAATAGCAAAAATAAAGATGTGAAAATTACTAGTCAGATACTTGAAAAAAAAAAAAAAAAAAAATTTAACAATCTTCACTGGCTACTACCCAGAAGAGCAAGGACAACTAAACAAGAAGGCATGTCTACAGAGTAGATGATGCTGTATAGCTCAAGCAACAGTTCATACACACATCAAATTACAGCCTGATGTTCCACATTGGTGGAAGCCTCCCAGAGATCACATGGACCAGAGCTGAGCACATCCTTGAGGCCCAGAAGATGCCACAGACACACAAAGGTAATGTGGAAACTGAAAATGCCTGCTTCAAAGATGTCTTAAAAAAAATAATAATAACAAACACCTCAAGTGTAGTATTTTCAAGAAATTTGAATGTCTGCTTTATTTTTTAGATTAAAAGCAGTCATTTTGGGACAACATCTTTGCCAATTTTAAGATGGGACAATTTAAACATTGCAACATTAACACCAGAGGTTCAGAAGTTCAGATCTAGCAGGGAGTTCCCTCAGGACACAAAACAGAACTGTGCTGGCAAGCTGCTGCTGCACTGACACCAGAACATACTCACCAGCGCTGCCCATCATGACCACTTACTTGTTCCACGACATAAAATGCAAACTGTAAACGCTGACGCTGCAGCATTGGAATAAGGTGCCTGAAAAGGACTGGAAGATGCTCATAGCGATTGCGGAATGGGATCAGGATCGCCACCTGAGGAGGAAAAAAGCTCATGCTGCAACCCAAGAGCAGCTCCCTGCAGACTCCAAACCAAGGAGATGCCTGCTGGCACAGCATCAGCACTGTTCTTCCCTGTATGAATGAGTTGACTCCCACGTAGGGCTGGGCAGCCTGAATGCCTTCCCACCCCCATGTCAGGGCTCTGGTATTCACTTCTGGGGGAATTTCTGCTGATCCTGCAAGGCCCACAGCCCCCATCCCTGTGCCCCTGCCCAGCAGCACAGAGGCAGCAGTAGGACAGCTACACTGCGCTGTGCCACTCCCTCTGGGTAGATTCCCTGTCACCTCTCCTCCCCAGGGAAACTCCTTCCCACACAGGACAGGAACATGCTGGATGCTCATCAGTGGGAACCAGGTGGGCAAATTCCTTGCAGCCTCTTTACAGCCTTCGCAGAAATCCAAAGTTGACTCATGTGTCATTAACACAGCCATCATCAGCAGCATTTCTTCTGCAGCTGCTGCAGTCCCACCTCCCAGGAATCCTCACACCCACCACTCTGCAGCACATCAGATACGTAGATTCCAACATCCCCAGTACCCCCGTTGCCCTGAGGTGCTCCTCAGTGCCCATTCACCTTCCAGCGAGGCAGGCAGTCGCTCGGCTTCCAGTGGCCTCCCAGCTTGATGGAAGGGTCTTTGGAGAAGAACTGGTGGATGTCCTCCATCGTAATCTCGCTCATATTTACATCAATGGGGCCCTCTGGGGAGGTGGCAGGAGAGGGTCAGGAACCATGCGGTGCCTGCCTGGCCCTGCCATGTCCTCAGCACCAAGCACAGGTGGCTTCTTCCGTCCCAAGACACTGGGGACAACTAAGGAGCCATTTTCCCCTTTTCAGAAACATCTACCTTGCAAATGCTAATTTTCCAATTAATATTGCCTATGCAGGAGCATTACTCCTATATACTGCACCCTGCAGCCTGTGCTCATTTTGCAGTCAGGGAGCTGGAAAAGGGCTGCCCAGCTTCCTAACTGCCTAGCAGCACACAATTCCCCTTTTGTTCGTGTTTACCAGGCAATAGGCAAGCTTCAGGAGGGAGACACGCCTCCAGTGTAGCAGGAATTAATATCTGCAATCATGTAAAAAAAAGATTTCCCAGGAAGGGACAGTTCAGAACAAATCTATCATTCATCCCTGGAGCACTGTGGGATAGTTGGGACAGAGGTGAACCAGGGTGCTGCAGAGTGCCATAGTGTGCTGTGCTATGATAGGTAAGGGGCACGGAGCTGCTGGGCACGCAGAGTACTCACTCATAGAAGGGAGCCTCTCAGGACAGGTGTGGTTGGGGAAGTACGTAAAATCTTCAGGAAGAAAAGTTGTAGCTTGCAGAAAGGTTTCATTGTGATTCAAGTCAAGAGGATAATCTGGAGAAGTGGGGAAAAAAGGAAAAGAAAGTCTACACCAATTTGCCTGTCCACCATTAGCAAACCCCAACACCTTGAGCACATTCCTAGTGTCACAGGGGTGTCCTCATGAGGCACAAGCCCCTGGTTTGGCACAATGACCCAGTGCCACAGGTGCAGCCTCAGTGCCTTGGGTGAAGCCATGCCAGAGAAACTGTCAGCTTCCTGATTAGACTGTTGCCTTCAGGCATCACAGACAGGTCAAGGCAAAGGGGTGCAGTGAAGAAGAAGCTACTGCATCCTGCAGGGCTCAGGAATACAGGGCCAGCATGGAGCCAGATGCGGATCACAGGGTTCATGCTGAGCTTCTACACCCCAGCAGGCCACAGCCCATTTCTCAAGCATTTCTTCCTCCACTTCCTTTCACCTTCTGGTGAAAGCCCCTGAACTGCTGGCACCTCCAGCTGCTTTACATCTTTGCACAGTTATGAAATTCCACTTTCTATGTCTACCCAGTCATTAACTTTGTATATGCAGCTCCAGCCTACCACAACTTATGTTCCCAGCACAAGATAAGTTTCCTTTCTGTAGTAATGCATCAGCTGTCATGGGAGGATGCTGCCTCTCCACTTTCTCAGCCCTTTCCAAGGGCTTTGTCCCTGCAGCAACTACCTTATCCCAGGCAGCCCCATACCCCAAGCCCACTGGGACACTGGAATTCATCACCTCCAACTCCTGCCCTCTCCTCCCTACATATTAGTGATACTGTCTAGATTTTAATAAACAGATTCCCATTAAGCTCATACCACTGCAACATGCTCTCAATGCTTAATTTCATTGACAGAGTGAAACTCAGCTCTTGTTCCTTGCATGGAGTGCTTTGTTTGTTGCTGAAACATGACAGGATCTTCCTGGCTCACTTGCACAGAAATTTATTAATGCATCTACTATAAAATGCTTAAGAAGTCATAAATTACTTCTTCATTTTAATAACGGGGCAAAAAACACAGCAAACCATGAATATAGCAGGCAAAGTAGGACTTTGTCCTTGCAGCTGACCACTCTGTGCTTTGTCACCTTGCCATTCAGTACCAAACACCACATTTAAGCCACCTGCCTAGAAATTAAAGCTGCAGGGGCTGGAAGGCACACACATCCACAAGCCAGCTCCATACAGAGATGCTGCCTTTCATTGCCTCACTGGGGATGCTCAAAGAACGTTAGTAGCTTCCTGCCCACTGGGTGCTGGGGCAACCAGGAAGGAGCCAGTCTCCTCATGCCCTGAAGCCTCTGCTGCCTTCTGATGGCTTATTTGCCACATGGCCTGCATGCACGGCGTGGGTCCCTCAGCTCTCACACAGCAAGAAGATTTACATCACTGGATATACACAGCATGCCCGCAGAGATCATGCTGAGGGCTCTGAAAACACTCAGAGAGGAAGATGCTGACCCAGTGTTAGCACTGTAGTTGTGGTCACAGGGCCACATGCCCTGACAGATGCTGCCACAACCACCTGCTCTAACCTCACAGCCAGGGGAGAGCCACACAAGGCTGGTGTATAGCAGATTAGAGCAGAGAGGTTGTCCATCCACATCTGCAGAGCTGCTGTCTGGGCACAGCCAGTTCTTTCGGCAGCAGCATTTCACTGCCCACTTCATAGAGTTGATGGCCAACTTCAGAGGGCTCAGACCCTATGACAGCCCACCAGTTAGAGGTTCACATCACCAAAGCACCCAGTCTCCTTCTCTCTAGTTTGCAGCAAGCTCCTTCCTCAACAGGCATCTTCAGCTGACATTTCCAGCCCCAAACTGAGCAGGAGGGACACAGCATTTTATAAATAATAATAAGAAAACACAACCCAGGAAGCCATCCTGACCTTTAAAGCTCCCATAGCTCTAGTGACACACTGCAGACTCATGCTGCAGCTCAGCAGATGGAGCCAGCAGAAACATGACTGCAGGTGACATGTGGGTGCCAGGAACGCATCCTCAGTGTCACACCTGCTAGCCCCAGCTCCGGAGCAATGCCTCATGCCATGTTATATACAAACAGTACACTTCTGTTGCTGCACTGTATTTATAGCAACACTTGGAAGCCTTTCATTAACTGTATGTTAGGGGTGGGAATGGCCTGGGATCCAATGCTGCCTCTTGGATCCCAGTGCTCTACCCAAAGTCTAATCAAGGGCTGGTGGCAGCTCTCCAGCTAACTCACTGCAGTTCACCCTGTATTGGGGAATGAAGATGATGAGCACAGGCTCCTCCATGTGTGATGCCAGGACTCTGTGAGCCTGTATAAGCCCAAAAGTTTTGTTTGTTTTGTTTTTAAATCTGAAACCTGATTATAGAATGGTTTGGGTTGGAAGGGACCTTTAAGATCACCTAGTTCCTGCTAAAGGGTCTGAGATTAAGTGTTTATCCTCACAGTGATTGAATCTAACATGCTGATGTGCCTGGAAAGCAAAGAGGTTTGCAGCTCAATATCCACTCATTTGAGGCATATCAAGACTTACTTCTACCCTTTATTTAAGTGAAACATTTGAACTAAAATACACACACACACACATATATATATATAAAATAGTCAAAACTCCCACCCTGCATTTATCAACATAAATTATTTCCTTCAAGGAAGAGAAGTTGAGTTCAACCTTATTTCCAATTGAAATGGAAGTTTTAATTAGAATAATTGTTAAAGAAATACCTGAGTCATTCACACTGCTGTTCCTCTTGGCATAGGCACTGCGGACCACCTGCTCATACACCTGAGCTCCTATTGTTCTCATGTTTTCACGAATCATGATACCTTGGGCTTGCATCATGAAGAGGTAGGTGTTCACTGCAAGAAAAACAAACATATTTCCATGAGCATTACCTGTTGTAAGCAAGTGAAACACAAAACTTTTGAATGCTTTCCTACTGCCCTGAAGCTCCCTGCTGCTGGCACAGCTCTAGACCACACACGCTGGGTGACCCAGGTTCCGTGGAAGTCATGGCATGGGCAGAACACGTTTGCAGCCAGTTGATGAGCTGACCCATCAGCCCAGTTACCATTGGTGTCAGAGGTTGTATTATGTCTTCTGCTGTGTAAGGACAGGCATTTAATTCAGAAGTGAGCCAAACTAGTGCCTCAAAACAGGATACATAAACGTGTCTCCTCCTGCTGTCCTCAGATGAAACCCTCCTTCTGCCCATGTCCAACTCAGCATGTTTCCCATATAAGTAAATATCTCACTCTATAGCTTAGGTGCTTTTTCATCAGCCTGCTACAGCCTGCCCCAGCACACTACCACTATAGTACCAAAGGGCCAGCAGCAAAAAGAGCTCATTTAATGCTTCTTCCCAGCCCCTCCTGGCCTATCCACTGCCCTTCAAATGTGCCAGTGATGGAGGTCACAGGAGTGCATAATGCAAATGCAAAGATTGAAAAAGATGAATTTGCCTCAAAGTTTGTCAGAGTGTATTCCCCAGCAATTCAGCCTCTTCCTGCCCATGGGATGGGTGACACCAGCACAGCAGCGAGCAGGAGCTGGAGTGTAAAGAGCAGCACAAGGACTAGCAAGGCACACCTCCACTTTAGCCATCACAGTAAGGATTCAAGGCTTGCCATTTCCCTTTCCAAACCCCTAAAGGAAAAAAATCACAAGACAGGGCACAGCCTCTCCTTGTTTGCTCAAGGCAAGCCAGAGGATAGTTGGAGCTGCTGGAGATATGTACCAGCACTAGGCTGCAATAACAGCAGCCAGGCCCCACCACGTTTGCACTTCACAGCTCACACAGGGCCAGAGTCAGTGCAAAGAACAGCTTGCTGATGCTGAACAAGTCATTTACCTTTCTACTCCATTATGCCTTCTATTCACTACATAAAGTGACATCAGATTTGGCGAAGCATGAAGGAATGGAAGAGACACAAATCAGCATCCAATCCCCACCTAATTTAAGGAACAGGGGGGTTTGTCCAGCGCTGAATGTAGTGTTTGTTTTCCCCATTCCCTAACGGGGGAGATGAAGCATGGCCTCACAGGAGCCCATATGACATGACTTGCTCATTTTGACTTTCATGAAATTGCAGTGGGAATCCTTAACAGATTGTCACAGCCATTACCACCCTCAGGGGAACTCAAGTGAAAACAAGCCTGTCTTTGTTCCAGGCAGCACTGCCCTCTCCGATGTTCACTGCTTTGCTAAGAGGGTCGGAAGCCATGCACCAAAGACCCCCCCAGGACCTCACTTCCCCAGCTGATGCCATGGACCCCACACTATGACCCAGTGCCATTATACACACTCATTCCTGTGTCCCAGGAAATCACATTTAAAACACATTATTTGTAACATTTCACTCTTTATACCCGCACAGTGCCCAAATCAGCTCAGCGCAGCTGCCAGGGCTGTACTCAAAATCACACAGGCCCACACTTCCCTTGGCTTTTGATTGTAGTGGGAGCAGACTGTAATTGCATAACGCACAACTCAGCTGCCTCCAAGGCCAGAGTCACAGTGCCATCAGCATCATTGTCATCATTGGCTGTAACCATGGCCCCTCTCTGGGAGCAACATGTATGGCTGAGCCAGGTTTCAGCTAGAAAACAGTTCTCTGCAATGCAAGATATGGCTAATATAATCACATCAGACCACATGGGAAATTACACTAGCATTCTCTCTTTATTCAATTTGAGCACACAGCACTTCAGAGCACATCCAGAGTGTTTGCAGCCAGGCTACATCACAAAAAGCTGCACAAGGACAGGAGGGGATCTCAACCACCATCAGGAACTCCCCCCCCCCCCCCCCCATGCATTTCCAGAAAACCCTCATTTATTCACATAGAAAACAAGCAATATTCAAAAACCTGTTTGCCCAAGTGATTGAGGTAACATTATTCTCATTAGTTTAAGGGACAAGCCAATCCTGCTGGGATGACAGGGTCACAGCAGCACCCAGAGACCTGCACCCTCCAACCCACACCTCAGTGAGCATACAGAAGGGGTGGGGGGGAAAACTGGTACTCAACAACCCTGGGGCAGCAACATCAGAGAAGTCCAATTGCAGAAATAAGCACTGAAGTCTTACCCTACTCATTTATTAGCTGGTATTTTCAGAGCACTTCTAATTAAGAAACAGCTGGCTCCCTCATGGAAAATTAATTTCATTGTGATAACACATACAAGAAATGACAATAGAGCAATTTCTAGCACAGCAGTTTGTTTGGGAGAGTGCTGAGCATGACCCAAGCCAGCTGGAAACACAAGTTTGGGTCTGAGCCGCTCAGGCCCTGTTCCTGTTCCCAAAGGACCAGACTGTCCCCAGCTCAAGGACAGTAAGGTCCCAGGAAGACGGACCAGATGGATGCCAGCACTGTGCTTCCATAGTGGTATGAGCACCCAGGCTTTGAGGAAGAAGCAGTGCATCTGTCTCTGTATGGAGATTTACAGTTTTCTGTCACAGCCAGCACTGAGGAGTTGCTCGGGGGTTCCTTTCCCTCCGGATGTAACAAAACATATGGTCAGCCTGGGCCCTGCCCTTGAAGCAAGTGCTGGAACAACAAAGCAATAAATTCTAACCACACACACAGCTCATTTGGCACCAGGAGAGCACATAAAGCACTGGATTCATACAGCATCAGACACTTGAGATGAGAAGGAAGATCTGGAAAGCCCCAGGGCACTGTCACAAAGCTCCTCCAGCAAATCCCAATACAGCCTCATCAGCAACATAAAGCAGTTTTCAAACCACACTCACCTTACACTCAGCCTCTAAGGAAAAGGCAGTTACGATAGACAGAACCTCTAAACACGTTAATGAGGAAGATGGGCAGCACAGCATCCCATGGATAACATACCAGGAGACCTAAGGCTCCATTAGCCTTCCTGTGCAGCAGCACTGTATTCCCAAGTATACAGTGCCAGAGCAATTAAATAAGAGGTTCTGATTAGTTTTGTATAATTTAATTTTAACACCAACACTGCAACTTATCCCTTTGCCTATAAATAGCACAGTAAGGAGTTACTTGATAAGTTAAACGGCTTAAGAATTAGCAGGGCAGCAGTACCTATCCGGTAATTACAGAGCAGTGTTCCCAACCTGGCTGGTTACCAGCCCTCACATGCACCAGCCAAGGGGGAAGATCAGAAACTGCAGTGGTGTTTGACCCAATGTTTGGAGTTTGCATCTTGAAGTGGTAAGAAAAATTTTAAAAACTGTGAAGCATGAGGAAGCCAGATTATTCTAACAGTCCCTAGGTTCTTAATCTAGACATTAAGAGGGCAGCTTTACTGGTAGAGCCCCAGGCCATTGTTCACTGCCTGCTCCCTGCACACACCCCATGGGATCCACTCCTTGTTGACTGTGGGGCAGCCTGTACAGCCAGCCCTGATTTTCTAAGGACACTGATAACCAAAGGCATTTGTTAGCTTATCAAGAATCAGGTAGCCTTGGAATACCAAACATGTTTGATATTGTTTCTCTCCCAGAGAATGACCTCATTAGAAGTATTTCATCCTGCTATCCGTTAACTTACTGAAAGCTCACCAGAGCCATCCCATCGTATGCATGGCCTGTGTGATGCTTTCCTGGCTACCAGCAGGGTGCAGAACACGGGAGTCAGTTTGGTGAGCCCTGTCACATGCTCCTAATAAAGATCAGCTTTTGTCACCCGCTCCTGTACTGCCCCCTAGAGTGCCCTAACACCCAGGAACATCACACTTGCCAGCAGCAGTGCTGCTCCAACAGCATCCTGAGAAACCCCAAAACCTTAGCCCAGAAGCAATATGAGTTAAGCGGCCCAGCATCATAAACCAAGTTTATACTAACCTTCAGTGTTGGAAGCAATGCTCTGTAACAAAGTTACATATTAATCTCAGTTAAGCAGCAACTATGCTGTTGTTCTGCTTATAAAGAAGCAAAATTGCTTCTTCACAGGTTTTTGGATATATAAGGTAAAGTATTCGCAGTTAGACCAATAGTCATATATAGACTAAAGAACTCATCCAATTGAAGGAGATCTCTGGCTGTGCAGCGCTCCCTCGCGAGAAGTAGCCTAGGTCCAAGAGACGTCCTCTCTTCAGTGGCTAGGCCTTACACAAGCCCAGGGTAGCTCCATCCCTTCTGGGCCCATGGGGAGCACAGGCACAATTTCCTTGTGCCAGCGACACCCCTTCACTAGGTGCTCAATCATCAGTTCAAGCAGTGACCTAGCAGCTCCTCTACAGCTGTTCAGTGAGTGAGCTCAGCAAGGGATAAAGGGGGCCTGGTTCAGAATCAAGCAAGGGGCAATGGGAACATTGCCTACAAGCAAAATCTCAACCTGTGAGGGACAGGGAGCTTACAGCTGCCACACTCCCATCCATCAGGTTTTGCTGTTCTATACCAACAGGAAAAAGAACAGATACAAGCTCAGCCTGGGGCACACACTGTGAATCATAGAATCATAGAATCGCAAGGTTGGAAATGACCTGCAAGATCTTCTAGTCCAACCACCCTCCCATTCCTATTAGTACCACAAGCTACTAAACCGTATCTCGTAGCTCCTCATCCAGATGCCTCTTGAACACTGCCAGGGACGGCGAACCCACCACCTCCCTGAGCAGCCATTCCAGTGCCTGACCACCCTCTGAAAAAGTTTCTCCTCATGTCCAACCTAAACCTCCTCTGGTACAATTTCTGGCCATTTCCTTGGGTCCTACTATTTGCCTGGGAGAAGAGCCAGATCTTTTTTCATCACAACTCCCTTCAGGAAGTTGTAAAGTGCAGTGAGGTCTCCCCTGATCCTCCTCTTCTCCACACTAAACAATCCCAGCTCCCTCAGCCGCTGTTCATAAGACTTGTGCTCCAGACCCCTCACCAGTTTCGTTGCCCTTCTCTGGACACGTTCCAGGGCCTCAGTCTCTTTCTTGTAGTGAGGAGCCCAAAACTGAACACAGTACTCGAGGTGCGGCCTCACCAGAGCTGAGTACAGGGGATGATCACCTCCCTGCTCCTGCTGGCCACACTGTTTCTAATGCAGGCCAGGATGCCGTTGGCCCTCTTGGCCACCTGGGCACACTGTCGGCTCATGTTCAGCCGAGCATCAACCAACACCCCCAGGTCCCTTTCCTCTTCACAGTCATCCAACCACTCATCCCCAAGCCTGTAGCGCTGCATGGGGTTGTTGTGGCCAAAGTGCAGAACCCGACACTTGGCCTTGTTAAACCTCATCCCATTCACCTCGGCCCAGCAATCCAGCTTATCCAGATCCCTCTGCAGGGCTTCCCTGCCCTCAGGCAGATCAACACCACCCCCCAACTTGGTGCCATCTGCAAACTTACTCAGGGTGCACTCAATGCCTTCATCTAAGTCATCAATGAAGATATTAAACAAGATGGGCCCCGACCCCTGGGGGACACCACTTGAAACAGGTTGCCAGCTGGACTTAACTCCGTTGACCATCACCCATTGAGCACGGCCCTCCAGCCAGTTCCTTATCCAGCGGGTAAAACTGTCCAAGCCACGGGCAGCCAGTTTCTGCAGAAGGATACTGTGAGAGACTATGTCAGAGGCTTTGCTGAAGTCTAGGCAGACTACATCAACAGCCTTTCCCTCATCTACCAGTCTGGTCACACAGTCGTAGAAAGAGATGAGGTTGGTCAAACACATCCTGCCTTTCACGAACCCATGCTGGCTGGGCCTGATCCCGTGGACGTCACGCACAAGCCGTGTGATCTCTCCCAGGAGGATTTGTTCCATGACCTTCCCTGGCACTGATGTCAGGCTGACAGGCCTGTAGTTTCCCAGATCCTCCTTACAGCCCTTCTTGTAGATGGGATGTGGATGAGCTTCCCATAATCCCAAAGTGTCATCCTGCTTGTCCTACACCGGGACTACCCCTCATCATCTGGGGACTCTTTAGTTGCCAAGAAATTGCAGAGTACAGCTCCACAGACCAAATGACCACAGAGGGTGAGCACTGGGAGTGACACAAAACTATCATCCCTCTTTCCCCACAGAAACTTGAAGAAGGTCACACAGCAGCAACAGGTGTTTCCACAACGCACACACCTGTTTACCAGGGATCTGGAACACTCATTAGTTAATAGAGGAAGTAGGGCTGCAAAACAAACAAGACACACAGACTACGGCAGCCTCCCCGCCATACTCCCGCTCTCCCTCTGCAGCACTTCCAAGCTCCATGCTATGAGGGAGCAAACCAAGAGCTGTCCAAAAGGGATCAGCAGAGACTTGCCAGCTAGCTAGCAAGCCTGCTGAGGGCCTTGAAACACCAAAAGTAGCCTGAAGTAGGTTGCATGGAACTACAGACACAAGATACGCAGTGTGCTTGCACTGGAAGAGAACCAGAAGCACAGGCATCTGCTATTTGAGAACAGTGCAAGTCAATTCACCTCAAAGCAGAAGCAGTATCTCTTTCCTCCATAGTAGCCATCAACTCACCTCCATGCTGCCTACTTTCTACCTCTCAGATCATACTCATGGTCACCTTTACAGAGCTGGAGCCATGCACCTGCAGCTGCCTCACTTCTGCAGAGCAGCAGGACAGAGAGAGGTTACTGGAATATACATACATATTTTTCTTAATAACAGTGAAGATTATTTGAACAGCCGGTGTATTGTAAATTGTTTACTTAACACAGTTGGGATACCTTTTCCCACAGTGAAGGCAGCACACACATTTACAGCAGTGACCGCACACACAGGTACAAAGCCGCCAAGAGCACTGACACCTCCTGGAACAACAACAAAAAGATAACTTTGCAAGAAAGGGACAGTTATTCACCCAGAACCGCTTCCCCTGCTGGTTCAGAGAGACCCTGAGTGCACAGTCTATCTAACAGAGGATGGAAAAAAAGGCACTGAACACACCTCTATCCACTTGTATCAATAATTCTATCCTTTCCTGCCCGCACAGAAATAAATACTGCATGGTAGGCTTGATGCTAGCATTGCATCCAACACTGTGCTACTGCCAGCAACCTGGTGGCAAGTACAGGCCCTTGGGGACTCCAACACTTTCAGCTCCCAGTTCAGAGCAGTTGGGTTTGGTGGGGCTGCCTGTGAAAGCTCTGAAGAATGTTATCTGCCACAAGGACACAGCAAGCTCACAACAAATATCCACTGCTCATGTAGAAGGTAGAAGCCTGCGTGCCAGCAGCCTGCAAGCATGAAGCTTCACATATGGGAAAATAGTTTCAAACTGAAAGTGAGAAAAGGAAAACACCCGCCCTAAAGTTCATCACAACACTGAGCAATTATCATCTCCGTGCCCCTGCATCCCTATCACTGGGAACTTTTCCTATCCGATTTCATATTTGGTCAGTGATGTCCGATATGTGCCTGCTGAGCTACTGGGTTTCTGAAACAGAAGCCATGGGGCCATAGACACATGATGGTCTTGCTCAGTAGCTGGACTCCGGACCAGCACATTCAAGGGCTTTGATTCATTTCAAATAAGGAATGAGCTTAGCCCTTCATTAAACACATAGCATAATCCACCCAAATCTCATTAGCCAAGAAGCCCAGGGCTTGTCTCACTAGCTGCGGGTGACATTCCATCTGTGAGCACAGCCCCACCAGTACCAAGCATTGGACACAACGTTCACCCCTGCTGCTCCAGCACTGTCTCATGAACTCAGGGCACAGAAATCCATAAGCTTCTTTTGCAAGGCTCCCTAAGTAACGAGGAGAAGCAGCCCTGAGAGGTGACTGCAAGACAACAATCAAAGCACTGCCCTGGCAGGAGATACCATTGACCTCAACCACAGGAGGAAAAAGAAAACAAAACACCACAGCATGGGCGAGGGGAGACCTGCTCCTGAGGACACAGCAAGTTTTTATTTGAGCCAACAGAAAGTAAATAACACAGGAATCAGCACAGCTACCACCTATCCCAGGTACCAGACAAGGATGTGGGACACACTCAGCAGCAGGGCTGACCCCAGAACAGCAGCCCCTGCTGAGCCCATCAGATCCCTGCTGCATCTGTGGCTCCCGGGCTGCATGCAGCAGCAGCATGTTCCCACAGCCATAGTGAATTTACCCATGCAGACACATCATGGGCCTTCTGTCAGCACAATTACCTTAAAAAGCTCAGGCATGGATCCTGAAGGAATGCAAAGAATTAAAAAATATAGGCTTAATTTATGAATAAAGGAAAAGAATAGTGGCTTTAGGCACAGTCCTAAAGCATGTTCTCAGGCAATGAAAAAAAAAAAAAAAAAAAAAAAAAAAAAAAAAAAAACACCACCACCTTCACAGGATTTCTAAAACAGAAGCAAATATGAGATCTCCTTTAATCAAATGCTACACAGGAAGGCTCAGCAGAGAAAATCTGTTCCTGAGCATGTGGTGCAGCTGGTGCAATAGAAATCATCTTTTTGGCATTTGTATCTTCAACCAGAGTCAAGAAAGAGCCGCCCGCAGAGTAACAATGCATGATAAATGACATACAGTTGAGCACTGCAGGGGCATTTCACTGCTTCAGAGGCTGCTGCTATAACAATCTTCTCTGACTCAGCAGCTGAAAGGGATGCTGGGAAGGAAGCACCTTAAAAAAAAAAAAAAAGTCATGCATTATTAATATGAATGCTGGCAGCAAGATACCAGTTGGAAAAACACTGAAGGGGAAAAACATGACTGCAGAACAAGAGACAGAGCTGCATGTGTTGGAGCATTTCACACCACCCCAGCAGTGGGCTCTGGTCAGGTTGGCTGCCACTGCCTTTACACATGCTGCTGGAGCCATAGCCAAACACTCTCCCCCAGCTCCTTAAGACTGGGAGTTTGGGAGAGGGACCTCACATGCACAATCCCCTCCAGATGGTTGCTGCAGTCCCAGATGGAGAAAGCAAACACAGCAAATCCTGGACATAGCTCAGGTGACCTGACACTTCAGTTTGGGGTTTACCTGCTCTGGCATATGGCCCTTCTATTTGCCTGCGATTCATGCATCAGCCAATACCTTTTCTCATTTGTTTTCTAGGTTGTCAACTCGCACTGACTAAGCTCCGAGCCCTGCCACTTGCATCAAGTCAGCAGCAGTGATACAAGACAAGGGGTCCTGGTGTAACATGCCCAGCTGTTTGCATGACACCACACAGCTCAAGCCCAATGCCCCAGTGATATCCCAGCCATGGGATAGCCCCACCACGTGCAGGAGCACTGCAATGCTTTCCTGCTTTCAGAAGTCAAGTGAATCAGTTAATTCCTGCCTACCTGTTGCACTGCAGTATTTGTTTTCCTGGTCTATTCTGTATGCTTTGTTGATTTTTTGGTTGCTGTTGTTTAAGAGCCCAGAGGCACCTTGCCAACATCAGCAACCATGTAGCTAATTCCAAATCCTTGTGCAAGATGCAGCATACTCACAGCCACTGATGAAAGAAGGCCCTACAGCCAAGGACTGCACAATTCTGAGGGCAGACACTGTGCCTGCATGGCAACCCATTAGACCTTCAGCAGGAGCACACTGTCAGCACATCAGAGCATTTAAAGTTCCAGTGCAGCCCAGTCTTCAGCCTCACCCAGCGCAAAGGAGGCAGGCAGGTGCAGTGCCAGGATTGAAGAGATCCTTCTGACTATTTGTTTGCTAATAGTTTTCAAGAGAAACCAATCAATAAGCTTGCCATAACTCCCTAGATATGTAAACAAGCCCTGGCAGAACAACGCCCACACCACAACATGACAGCAGCACAAAGGATTTTTCCACCATGTTTGCTTTTTTCCTGTTAACAAATGTGCAGAGACACTCTCCATGCAGAAATACTCCAGTCTTTACATCTCAGGTCAGGAAGACAGAGAGAGAGGAGAGTACAGCTCTGCAGGCATTGCACAGCATCAGCACAGCAGCATGCTCCCCTTGCCAGGCAGGGATTCAGCCCTAAACCAGCACCACATGGCTGCATCCCCACTCAGCCAAGTGCTTCCAGCCAAAACACAGTTAAAGCAGCTACTAACCCCCTTGCAGTTTCTCTGTATCTGGGGTTTGATGTTGGGGCTCAAACCAGGCTATCATACAGCTGCAGTACTATTTACAAGGACTGCCACAAAAGATTACTACAGCTCTGACTTCATACAAAGTGTCCAGTCACTACAAACACAACAAACCTGCCACAGCTCCCTTGATCAGTACAGGTTTAAACAACACCAGAAAGACCCAGAAAACTCTTTTTGTAAGTGAACACAGGGCTCTGTACTCTCCCTGTCACTCCTGCCTTGTGCCCAAGCCCACAAGTGCATTTCCCACTCTTCCTGGGCCCAGCCAAGCAGCAGATAGAATGTCTCCAGAGCCATCCTCCTGCCATGCACTTAACAGCACCCTCCAAATTTCGGATCTACCTTTCCTCTAAAAATAATAGTGGCTCTGAAGCAATGCTAAACACCCTCTGTACAGCTGGAAGAGTAGCACGGTTAGGATGGTACTTCACAGGTATTATAGTTGGAAAGATTATCATGGTGAGAAAGAAACAATCAAGGAAGAAATGCTTAACTATACCCGAGGATCTAGGCTCACAGTGGAAAACTCTAAAAAGGAGGGATCTCCAGAAAAAAGATCCTTCCCCAGAGGTTGTCAGCCCTTAAATGGGGTCTAGGAGGTGTGGAGCCTGTTGATCACACAGCTGAATTGCCTTCACCTGCACTCCCAGGGCTGACCCAGTCCTTGCCTCAGGCGATCAATCACTGGTTCAGGCCATGACTCAAGAGTTCATATACACCCTGCCACTTGCCAAAGTGCTAGATTTAACAAACACAATTTAACATTCTCTGTTAAAACATATATCCAAGATTTTACTTTTTAAGGAGAGGTGAGAGCTTCAAAACACGCATTAACCACACTAATATACTGATGCTCACAGTGCTGCCAGACAAAAATACAGCCAGAACAACCTGAACGCAAAGAAAAGCTAAAATGGAAATAAACCTCACAAAAACAAACTAGCACAGTTTTTGTCAAAGTAAACACATCCTATTGCAATACTACTACTTTAAAAACAAAGCTGGTGAGGAAAAGGTTTATTTTGCCCTGTGGAGTTTTTCTTCTGGGTTTGCAGTCTCAGTGCTACTACAGCGGGGTTCTGCAGAGCTGATGCCATGGGGTCCACCTTGAGGCCCCCATGAGTTCAGTGCATGCAAAGACCCCATACACTGTGTGGATATTAAAATGCACCAAAACGGACAGTTCTGACAAGCAAGGGACAAATAGCTCCGCACAGCCTCAACTCCATTCCCCAGGGGAACACGTCCTAGGGGATGCTGGCAGAATTCACGCAATTAAAGAGCACACCTGAGCCAGCAGCTCAAGGTACAACACAGCAGGACCAGAGGTCTCCTCTCCATCCTGAAGCTACTTGAAGTGACTTGGAGCCTGTTGAAACTAGATGGCTTCCCAAGCCCACAGTGGTCAGATTTCCTGGAAATCCAGGCTGGTAACACTTTTGTTCTAAGTGTTCATCCACTGCATATCACTGAAGTTCTGACACAATTAATTCACAGGAATTAACCTAGAAGGCTTTGTGACTTTCACGAGTCATGCTCACTATAGCAATTGGACACACCAATACAATGAGAAAGACGTTACAACAGAGATGTGATGACAGAAGGACAGCATGATAAAAAGGTGCTATAAAGGAAGGGAAGAAGATTGCTCACCTGTATCAAAAGATTCTAGGTTGATAGGGGAAAGCCTCACCAACAAGCGACCTCCAGAAAGAAATCTTTCCCTAGTGGCAGTGAGCTCTTAAATGAGGTCTAAGAGAGGTGCAGCCAGGCTCCACCCTTTCTGCTCACACAGCTGAATTGCCTTCACCTCTGCTCCCAGGGCTGACCAGGTCTTTTCCATTGCCATACACTCACAGAAACAAACCACTGAAATGTGAACTACTCTCGCATCACAGATTTAATCCAGGCCCCATGCTATTGACTCGTGCCCTGTACAAAGGTCTGGAGCAATTCCCAATAAGCTTGGAGGAAGTAAAGCCCAACTCAATTACAGCTTACCTACAAAGGTAACAAACTTTCACTCAACTTAAATTCTCTGCATTACTTTCCTAAAACAGATTCGGGAAAGAAAAATACTTGCACAGACCCAATTTCAAAAAGATTTTAATAAATTAAAATAGAGGCCCCAACTTCTGAAGAAGGAAAAATTAGAAGCAGCCACCCATGTACTAGGCCTCAGACCTTTCTCTTTCCAGGTATCTGGTGATTACCTGCAAAGGGTATTAAAGGCATGGTTTAAGAAGTTCCTACTGGTGATGTGAGAGTTATCAAGATGAAAGAGAAGTACAAGCATCTTGGAAGAGTCTTGCACCTGGAAGTAGTAATATAGAATTTCCTTGCTTTCCTGGTTCCTGTTACACAAGCACAAAGCCAACAAGGAAAGACACTTTTAGTAGATTCATATGGGTTAACTGTAATGTGAAAAGCCATGACAGCCAGAGCATCTTACCACAGCTCTTTGAAGCACCAGCAGCCCTCTGAATGAATTCCAGGAGCACAAGCCTCCCAAGTTCGATTAAGGAGAAGCAGCTTTTAGAGGCAACGCCTGCGTGGCAGCCACCACTTGCACCTGCATCCTTCCAGCCCAGTCTCTAGGCTGCAGGCAGAGTTATCAAGCAGGCTGATCCCTGTCAGATCTCAGGGAGGCCTTACTTATTCCAAAGATTATTTCAGTGCAACTGCTCATAACTAAATCAAAGCCTGCTCCCAGCCCCATGCAGCTTACAGCCCTCCACATCAGACAGGCTGCAGCATGAGGAGCAGCCCCCCGTCCTCACGGGACAGAGGCACAGTAGCAGCCCCGCGGCCACTGCATCTGGAACAGCCCTACCTGGCCCTGAGCTCAGCCAAGAGCAGAACAACTGGTGCCTCACAGAGCTCACAACAGCCACAATGAGACAGACCCACATAATAATCCCATTTGCACCAGAAACTAAAGCTTGTGAGCACCAAGGAACAGTGTGGGGCAAAAGGGGACCTGGCTGCCTCTGTGCAAGCCACTCAGTGCCCAATGGCTTCCTAAGAGGACATTGTAGGCCCAGAACCAAGGACACGAGTTCTTGCAGTGCAGCTTGAAGAAGGAAACAGTCAAGCATTTTATTTGTGTTCTATTTTTTGTTCTGTTTTGTGTTATTTGTGAAGAGATGCTGAATGCTGACATTGGATTGCTCTGTAAAAATCTGCGGTGACAAAAAATTTCAACTTCATAGGTGAAGCCTTGCTTAGGGACGTAAGTGAGGAAACACCCCAGGCACAAAATTAGCCAGAGACGCACAAACAGTAGTCCCAAAAGCTCTAGGCTCTCAGTAGGTGCCAAGTGTAGCTCCTGCCCACAGGTGCTGAGCTCTCCCACTCATGCCCTCAATGATTCCAAACAAAATTCTTCCTCATGTTTCCATCATGCACAGCAAAGACTCAAGCAGTCAAGGGTAGGCCACTGCTGCTCAGCCTGGGGCACAGGACAGCAACATGTAATGTCGATGGGGAAGTGGCACCTGCTGGCATCTGAGCCAGGCTTTACCTACAGTGCATCAAGAGCCTTTTTACTGCTTCTCCAGCCATCAAGCATCTCCCTCCATCAAGCTTCTCACCAATATGCTGAGACAGCACCTAGAAGTGCAACTATCCCAGTCTTCTCCTGGCACTGGGACACAAGTACTCCAACACAAACCTCAGCAACTCCACAGCATTTTCCCCCCAACTCATCCCCATCCAGAGCCTGCACCAGATGTTATGGACACCTCTGCTCTCTACCAAGGTGACTGTGTCCTCACATAGAGAGACTCTGCACATCCATCACAGCCACTAGTTCCCACCTGGCCCTAGGACAGACTGCCCTCAGCTCTTCCTGCTCTTCCACAAGCCAATGGTTGCTGTAGGAGCACTTTTTTCATCAGCTTAGAACAAATTAAAGACCCTTAAGACTGATTCAAAATTGTACACAGCTTCCTCAGCTTCAGGTCCCATTTATTTGGGCTATTTTTTTTAAACTAAGGTATGACCAAGAAGTGGGATTAATCACATCTCAGCCTGCACTGGGCTCTCTGCAGACAGCCATCCCAGGGCTAAGGCCTTATACCACGTCTGGTACTTCCCCCATCACATACCATTTGCTCAATTTATTGAGGTCTGCAGCACTGTTCACATCTCATGAGGACAAATAGCTTTTCTTTCAAGTTCTCTTTACCATACTGGCCTAAAAATCAAACTGCCTGCAAAAGCAGCAGGATGATGAGCACAGCTGCCCCAGGAACACTGGTCTGGGCTGCCACAAACTGATTGTTTTTGGCTGAAAGTTGGAGGGGGATGCAGGGAGAAGAACAAACAAGAGCCAGACCTTCTGACTCATCTATCTCCCTGTCAGGTGACAGAACAGCACTAACATCCACATGGACCACCTTCAAGTCTCTACTTCATCTCTTAGCATCTCAGATAGTGAAAGTACAGGGTGGAATGTGAATGTGCTAGCTGTGGTCCAAGCAGGGAAAAGTTCTGAGAAGACAGCTGGTTTTATGCCAAATTTTATATCCTATGGCATCTCCAGGAACACTGCTCAACCAGAACAGTACAAAGTGGATGAGACAATGTAACACCACAGCTCTCAGGACAGATATCTGTGTGCCCTGCACAGGACCATGGGATGCATCTGTGGCAGCACAGCCACAGAAACACCAAGCAGCACTTGGGGGGTGGGCACATGACATCACCTGTACAATAACATCCTCAATCACATGCATGAGAGCCATTTGACCACTCTAAAGCCAATCCACATGACAGCTGCCAGCGCATAAGGACAGCAAAGCCCTGGGCCACCAAGCCTCAGGCCTGGGACAGTAGTCCCAGTCAGGTCACCCTGAGAACAAGCATCCCTGCTCACATACTTCACATACTAACAGCACCCCACTCTGCCCTGCAAAAGGCTCCCAGAACCCAGGGGCACCAGTGGGACATGCTCTCTAAATAACGATCACTTAAGCCACATTGAGAAACATGCATGAGTCTCCCAGTAATGTCCGAACTCAGGACGGCACAAGCAATATCAATGACATTTCAAGGAGAAAATTCCATTTGCAGGATTTTTATTTCTTTTAAAATAAATACCCTTTCAAAAGAATCGTCACTAAGCGCTGACTTGAAGGCCACGCTGACCGTGAGCCTTGGCTTCTCGCAGAAACGCGATACACAGTGCAAACACAACAGTTGCTTTCCCAGGCATCAGTATCCCCGCCCCCCACGAACGGGCACAGTCCTGCAAGCAGCGGCGCGCGGTGCTGGCCATCTCAGTAGGCTGCCGTTCCATCCACCCTTCAAGTATTGTATACAGAAAAACAGCGACGAGTACCCATCCTTCTAAAATACATAACTCTCATCTTTCTGTTTTACAAAAAAAAAAAAAAGAAAAAAGTAGGGAGAGTTTTGATCGCGAACACTCAGACGTCTAACACATTGCCTCTTCCCAAGTATGAGGCAACCGGTGGGCTTGGGGCTATCTTCCCAGCTCCAACGAGATCAGCACGTTCGGATCGGGCTCCGTCCGCCAGCCCAGGACAACCAGCCCCGGCCCGCACCTCCCGTGAGTCACGGGAACGACCGCGCGTGCCCACGGCGGAGGAACGAGCCCGCTCCCACGCACACATCCAACGCGATCCGGGGGGAAACCCTCCCCCGATCCGGGCTTTTTCCAACGCCAGCGGCAAGCGGGGGCGCATAGCCCGCGGCCGGGGCAGCGCAGAGTGGGGTACCAAGAGCACCGCACCCCGCTCTGGCCCTCGAGGAATGCTGCAGCAGCCGTTCCGCATTACTCAGCATTTCGAACGGAGAAGCTCCTTGGCTCCACCACTTACCGATGCCCGGCGCCACATAGACGAAATAGAGGAAGGAGGAGGACAGCGAGAAAAGGAAGAGCACGGCCAGCAGCGAGCGCCGAGGCAGTAGCCGCCAGGCACCGCGGGGGCCGCGGGGCCACCGCATGGCCGATGTGCCGCCGCCCTACCGCTCACATGCGCCGAGGCCCGGCGGGAAGGGCTGCACCGCAGCCGCTCCAAGCCACCGCCCGCGCCCAGCGCCGCCGCATGAAGGAGCCACAGCGGCGCGGGGCGGGGCGGGGCGGAGCGAGGACCGGCTGCAAACTCCGGCCCCCTCTGCAGAGTACGCTGCTGGGAGGGTTCCTCGGCAAGGGACGACGTGCGCAGCCCGCCCCTCGCTCGGTTCCCACCAATAGCTTCCCCGGGGAAACAGAGGTGGCCCTAGGACAGTCGGTAGGATCCCCACGACACCACGATGCTCGGACGGTCAGCGGTGGCCTCGATGCCAGAGCTGGCCTTGAGGCAGACAGGGTCTTGGGGCACCCTAGTGGGGTTCTGGGACACAGAACACCAGTGATGGCACCCAAACACCAGTGATGACCATGGGACAACTGATGATAGCTTGATGATGGGACAACTGAGGATGCCTAGACATGGTCCAGGGATACGGGGATAGCCTCAGAATATGCAGGCTTTGTTCTGGGATGCACAGTAATGGCTCCAGAAAATCTGAGGTTGCCTTTGAACACCTGGGCATGGTCCTGGGATGCCGCTGATGGTATCAGAATGCAGCACTGGCTTTGGATGCACACCTATACCCCTGGAACACCCAGCAATGGCCATGTGATACCCAGTAATAGAGCCAGGGCACCCAGCAGCAGGAGAGTGAGGGCTGAGCACCCAGCCCACTATCCTGCAGGAGTGGACAAGTGCCAGGTGCTGTGCAGACAGTGCCATGGGACACAGCAACTCCAGAGTCTGCAGCCTGGGCAGGGGCTGGTCACAGATGGGGGAAAGGGAAGAGCAGGCAAAGACAGCATGGTCAGCACAGCAATCAGCGTTAGCAGCAGTTGGCAGAGTGGTTTGTTCAAAAGTAATTAAGTACTTTTGCACATATTTGTAGCAGCTCCTCCACTGTTTTTAGGAGGAATTGGAAAGAGACACAGAGATGCCTGGAAATAAGAAAAGGAGAAAGAAGTGTTCCATTCCCATCTGGGGAGCCAGGAGCTGCCAGGGCCCAACCCAGCCCACAGCACAGAGCAGACTGTGCTGAGTGGTAGGAGCTGTGTCCACGTTTGTCTCCACATCCTGGTCATGAGCTTCTTTCTGGCAGGAAATAGGGGCTGCTTATCTCAACTTCTGACTTTCAGGCCTGACCATGATTGCCTGGCTGTAGGCTGTGCAGGCAGCGTAAGGACAGGTGCTGGATCTGGGGATTTCTGTGGGTGAGGCTGTGTCCTACTGGGAAGGATTCACCTCCCTTCCAATAACATGTACAAAAGGCAAAGAAAGAAAACAGTTCCCACGTGAGATAAATAAGAGAGAAGTACCTTCATGTTAGATGCATGAATTCACAGAGGAGGGAGTACATGAAAAAAAGAAGATAAAATAAAAATTAGTTGGATTGGCAGAAAAAAGAATATATGGAAATCTCTCTTTAAAAGATGAGGCATTAATTTTCTTAATGTGACAAGGCCCAGAAGAATCTTGAAGACAGGTGATCTCCCAGAGACAGGAGCCTGAGAAGGCAAGCAGAGATTTCCTTGAAGAAGCTGCAGGAGCTATATGAACTTTGGGAACAAGGAAACATGCACTCCTTGTTTTCCAGAATCACCACCTTCACTGAAATAAATTAAGTCCTGAGCCCTGTTAGTTGCTGGGAGCCCACAGTATTGCAGCAGGACCACATAGCTAAGTGCTGGCTGGATCTGCAGTGCTCTCAACAGCTTTCATCCAGCTCTTAAAAGGATGCCTCAGGAAAGGAAACCTAGGAAGATTTATTGTGCTTTTTTTTTAATTTGTCTGAAGCAGACATAGACAAAGGTGAGGTGCTGTCACAATCAATAACCTAACCTTGTGATTGTATTTAACTAGCAATGACACTGCTGGAGGAGCCAACCAGGGACTGGCTCCAGGCACAGCTGCTGAAGGCTCAGGAAGGGAAGAAGTCAGAGCCCTGCAGCTCTGCCTGACCTTCACGCCTTCTCCCAGTCTGCCTGGGCCCAGGTCAGCCCTATCAATCCACACAATTTCTCCTTCTTCCCAGCTCTTTTCCCTCCTCCTGTCCCAGCCCTTCCTCTCTTGTTCACCCTATCTGCTGAATGCTAGCCCAGTGGTTGCAAACACCAGCCAAGGCCATTCCCCCTGCCTTCTCCCCGCTGCCAACAAAATCAAACCAAATGGGAGGAGGTTTTTTAAAGATTGGATTATTCCATTGGGTGGTCCAGTACAAAGGCAGAGAGGAAGGAGCTGTATGTTGGAAGGGGTCTATATGGGAGCAGCTGATGGTAGTGGGATGGGGATGCATGGGGACACAAGGTGACTCCTGTTCCACTGCTACCTCCTGCAGCACCACTTGTGCTCTACCATCAGCAAACTAGAGAAAGCACCATCAGGTTGTGCTGGGTGCAGGCAGAGGTGGCAACATTATGTTCCTATAGGGAACGCAATCACTGAGCCTCAAGTTTGTGGTTTGAAATATTCAGTAAAGTGCTGTTCCACTCTGATAACACATCCATTAATATGAGCTGCTGACAGCTGTTGCAAAGAAAAAGTGATTCAGGGCAATAATTTTCTTCTGCTGCTTCTGCACAAGGATAGATTGCAGAAAGGGTGTCACAGTTCTCTGTTGCTTGGGAGGATTTGTCACTTGCTGCTGCTGGAGCTTCTGCACCTTCAGCCCAATGGTGGAGGCTTCACAGAAGAAAGCCTGAATCCTATGATCAGGAAAATGTCTCCACTTATAAAGGTCAGTACAGTCAGTGCCTAACCATGCTGGCCACACAGCTGCTCAATAGTGCTGCATTTGCTTGAGATGTTCCCAGGAGTTTCTGCTGCCAGATATTTTGTGAGTGAAGCAGAGCCTGAGCTGTGCCACTCAGGCAGACCAAATACTGCATGGGCTGGAAGCTCTCAGATCTGCAAGCCCTGGGCAAAAGAAATATGCTCCCTCCAGATGCAACACAGGGCTTGCTGCAAATCCACTCAGTGACATCAGTGTCATCTCTGGCTGTGAGAAGGAGGACGGCAGAGAGAATGCATGCACACTGAGAATGTAAATATTTTCTCCACACACATACTCACATAGTCACAGAGCATACAATAAATACTCATGCAACCTGTCATCTGCTGGGCACCAGATCATTGACATAATTATTGATGCATCAGGTTTTTCAAAAGATACAACAGGGAGTGTACTTCATTTGGTAATAAGAGCACACCTAAGTGGTCCTGGCTTTTTAGGCTAGGTGTCAGATCACTGCCACCCACATGTATTGCTGTTTTATCTGACATCAGTATGTTGGCAGTAACAGAAAGGAAACTGAAGGTAGATATTTGTTTATTAAAATGAAGGAACTCCAGCAGCAAGATGCTGCTGACAAGCAGGATTGCTCTACCCCAGTTCTTGGATTATGTCACCCACTGAACTTTCTAATAACGCTGTTAGAGCTCTTATTGTAGCACTCACTCATGCGTGTGCCTAACCATAGGACTCTTCCATTCTAAGCAAAGTCAACAGATGTGTTGGACCTCCCAAAAGGAGACAACAGCAACAGAAATGATTTTGCAGAGCTCCATGTTAATTTGGAAGGTTGTTGTCATCAGAACAGTGGGTTAAAATATTAAACTTGTCATTGCACTTTTCAAAAGTTCAACTAATGCTATTACCTCTGAGTCAGCCCTTCACAGAACGCTGATGATCTGTACCCCATCAATATGCCCAGCTTACCAAAAACAAGTAAAATGCCTTTGAGCTAAATATTTTGGCTGGAGAATATGCCAGGAGGTACTTTCCAAAATTTCCCAAAAAAGGAAACTTCAGCAGAAAACATAAAAGTATTGTGTAACTTTCCACAAGTGTAACTCATCCAGATATTAAAATACCTCTTGACAGAATTCCTTGCAAAAAAAGCTGTGACTATAGCTGAGCTGAAATACTGCCAAGCAGCCAAATCTGTCTGCAAGTTCGAAACTGAACAATATTCAGAATATTCACTGCACCATGAGGTTGGGACTGGGATACCAGGAGATTCTCCATTCAAGCCACTCTTGTTCATGGATGCTGTGGAGGTGTACTGCTTTATTCCTGGTCCAGGAGGAACTGCACAGACATCTGCATCTCAGAGCAGGAATAGGCAGGACCCAGCCTCTTGCTCCTGGGAGCTTGTGTATGGAAAAGAAACTCTTGGACTATGCAGACACAGGGCTGGATTTGAAAATGAACACTGTGGGCAAAAAAAAAGTGGGATGAATTCTGCCTCTACTCAAGCCACCAGTGGAAAAGATTTTAGAACTTCACAACCTGCAGAAATGTGACTGTCTTCCAGAAGGGGCAGGACAACAAGGAACAAAAAACATTTCAGAGAAAATTGCTTTCTATTAGCTCATAATTACATAATGCAGAATTAACTCATGGAAGCCAACAGCTTAATTGGATTTCCAACTGCGGAAGAAATCGGTGTTGTGAATTAGAACCTTCCCCAGCTCTACTGAATCTAGTGTCTCCCCAAGTGCAGGGGCACTGTCGTAGGTATGCACAACCCCATGTTTCAGCACAGCATTTCCAGAGCTGCTGAACAGATGCTGCCTTTGGTGGGGCTGAGGCATGTTTTACATTCATGGTCAAGGAGCATCTGCTCCATCAGAGTGATCTGTCAGAACAATTAGCACCGCCCACTAGGTTATCTCCTCCAGCCTTAATTACTCTGCTCTTGACACCAACACCATTTGTGCCATGTTTTTATTTTTCCCAAGAAGACCATTTGCACCTTTGATATATTTGTTTCATTCTGAAGAAATCCTAATGTTTTTCTTTCATGCTTCATTTTGCTCCTGTATGCAGGGGGACTCCTGCTGTTGTTCTATAAATATCCCATCCTTGAGTCTCTGCAGAAGCAAGCATGGCTGAGAGCATAAAAGGTGAAGTCAAGCTCAAAAGGCCTTTACTAGTGCTAAAAACAGCTGCTGCTGCTGATGCTGCAAATGATTTATACCTCATCTGGAGAACAATAGCACAGAGCCGAGAACTGGTGCCTCCTGTGATTTATTTGGCTGTGCTTGAGCTTGGCGACATACTATATAATATTTTTTTGCATGGAAATGTCACTCTGAAAGAGTTTAAATTGCTTTCACCATGGATGGTAATGAGAATCCCTTGCAAAATACATTTGCATTTATTTTCTAAAACAACAAATGTGTAACTTCCTTCCAGCTCAGGCACTCTGAGTAAGCTTTGCTGGATCCTTCTGAAAATTTAGCAACCAGAAATTCTCTGGCATGGAGCAGAAAGTAACACCCAGTGTCAGTTGGCTCAAGTGTGGGATTATTTGCACGAGCAAAACAGACTCCGAATACATGGTTGCAAGCTACAAGCACCCACAGCCCTGGTCCCACAGATATGAGGCTCTATGGCCAGTGCTGCTTGCAGCCTCACAGCAGCCCAGCATGAAGAAAGGGCTCCCAGTTACTGGTATGGCTTGCCAAACACAGAAAGCAAATGAAGTGTTTCAGCAGTCCAGGATCAGAGTCAGAAAGCTAGCCTGCCACCAACAGTAGGGCACAAACCTGCTAGGCACAGCACTGCAACTCTCTTGCTGTCTTCTCTGCACTGCTTCTGCAGCACGCACCCAGGGTTATCGCTGCAGTGACCTTCACACAAGGCCACGTACAAATTCCTTTTCCTTCTTCCCTCAAAGGCTTCGAGGGCAGAGTATCTCTTGAGTGGCCTTGGGGATTTCCACAGCATCAGTCATGGCAACGCGGTCTGAAAAGCTCCTTGCTTCTGCACACAGTTCAACCTTCAGAGTGGTTCATTTTGGATATTACCAAATACTTTAAAGTCTCAGCTGTGGACATAAGCAGGATCTGCCTATAGGAGAGCAGTAATATTGATTTAATATTTCCCCAGGTGAGGGGATACTAGGGCATCTGAAAGTGGCTTCTTTTGGAGCTACAGCCATTCATTTAGGCAAGATGCCTGGATGTTTGCATTTCCCCAGAGTAGTGCTTTTTCTGCCTAGCTGCTTTACCTGGGGAGGAGTTACTTGCAGCAGCCTCAGACGCTCTGCCACACGCAACAAACATCAGGAGGAAAAAGCACAGGAGTTTTCTGTCCACCATTCATTGAACGTGCTGCAGAACCAACAGCTTCTGGAAGCATCAGATTTGTTGTGGAGGTGCTGAACAGTTGCATGTGTGCATGTGATGGATCAGTACTTTTCAAGTGTGGGAGACAGTGTCAAAGGCTTTGCTGAAGTCTAGGTAGACTATGTCTGCAGGGCATGAAGAGAAGGACCCAGAGGTTCCTGATGGATGAAAAACTTAACATGAGCCAGCAGTGTGCTCTTGTAGCTCAGAAAGTAAATGGTATCCTGAGCTCCATCAGAAGAGAGGTAGCTAGCAGGGACAGGGAGGTGACTGACCCCCTCTGCCCAGTACAGGTCTTGTGGCTCATGGGGAGGGAGCAGGGCAGGGCAGAGAAGCAGTGCCACCAGATCCACGGAGACTGTGGGAGCTGTGGCAAAGCACAATCACCTGACATGGGATTTAAAGATGATGCCAGGGCTCATAATTTGTTAGTTAGGAGCAAGCAGGTTGACTATGTAGTGTAACCACAGCCAGAAAAACTCCAGCTATGTATCAGACTGAATTTTGTCACAACAGAAGTGGAAGTGAGAGCTTCTTCATTCCCTGATATCACCCAGCTAAAGCAGCATAACTGTCTCTGAGTTCTGTGTCAGACACTCTTCTGGAGCAAACGCTGTAGGGCTCAGTGCTTGGTTTTACAGATGATATATGTGACATACAGTAGCCAGTTTCAGTGATCTAATGGGCTCTACTGGCCTCAACTGCTCTTTGTCCCCAGACTGTCACTACCTCATGATTCAGAGGGGTGTGAGGTACTCTCTGCATTACAAGCATGACAGTGTGTTTTGGTCAGGTTCACAGAGTTTTTGATCTTATGCAAGTTCCAGCAGCACTCCACAACAGCTGAACGAGGCTACCTGGAAAGTCTGCCAGGAACAGTGCCTGACTGCAGCAACAAACTCAGCTTTGCTTTGCCAACAATGTATTTTTCTCAGATAAACTTAGAAAAACTTAGTGCAGTTCACTGTACAAAACCTGGATTTAAGCTGTTTCATTTGTAAGGGTATTCTGAACTAAACAAACAGCTTTTTGTTTACATTTTCACTAGCACTGCAGATTTCAGGGTTTAGAGCAGCTCTAGTCACTTTGAGCCAGCACCACTCTGTGGGAACAGAGAGAAGGGACAATGTAATCACCATCTCAACTCTGAGACCACACCACCACTTTTCTGTCAGTTCTCCTGAGACTGACTGCAGTCAGTGCAAGCTGAAGTGCTGCCCCTTGATGCCCATCACCTTTCAGGGCAGGACAGCTGCTGCCACAGCATAACCTCTGCTGGGAACAGAGCAGGTCATCAGCATAGTGATGGACAAGTGGGTCACCAGCACAATGGCAACAGCCAAGGCACCCTTTTTCATTTTGTGTGCCGTGGAGAAAAGGAGTTGCTAGAAAGGAGAGTCACTGCAGAGATGCAGAGGCTGCCAGAGCTTGACAGATTTCTTCCTAGAAAGAGAGGAGGATACAAAGAGAATAGCCTTTCCAAGGAAAGAAACTATTCCCTTGCCCTTGGCTCTGTCTCTTTCTTAACCAGCCTCTCCTCCCCAAGCGCTGTCAGCTCAAACTCTTTGCTCTCAAGTTGGCTCCGGCTGGCACAGAGTGAACCTTTTTCATGCTGTGTTTTAGGTTTGTGACAGGAACAATGATGGAAGCATAGCAGCATTTTAGCTGCTCCTGAATAGAGTCTGCATAGTTTCTAGCCTTTCCTCTTCCCACTCTGCCCACATCAATATGAAGCCGGGGTACAGCTAGGACAGTGTCCCAGAATACTATGCTCACCTACAGAAGCCCAGGAGAAAGGGGACGCTATGGGTTATAGTACTGCCTTCCCAAGTAAACACTGTGCTTCCCCAGCGATGTCTGAGCCACCCCCCTCCCTAACCCTAACCCTAACCCTAACCCTAACCCTAACCCTAACCCTAACCCTAACCCTAACCCTAACCCTAACCTCCTCCCCCCCCCCCCCCCCCAGCTGATGGGAAGAAGCAATTTCCTGATTTCTCTTCAGGCTTGCTTCCATTCCTCCTATGCCGCTCTTCTGTTACTTATCACCTCTGGCCTATGAGACAGTTACAGTCCTTGCCAGCGCTACATCTTTGTTATTGTTACTACTCCACTTTTCCTCTCCCAACACCCTGCCTCTTGTTGCTGCTCCAGGCCACAGTATAGCTCTATCTGGGCCGAAGAAGTCCAGATGGCTGCAGGGAGGGATGCCTCTCTGTACAAAACAGGGCCTGCACATTGTGTATCAGAACTGATTTATGGAGAAGGCATGAACAGGAGCTGTGTTTTATTAACAGCAATTTCCATCCTGATGACGGATTAGAGAGATAATAGAAGTAGCAGAGCACCTTTCCTGGGAGATACTTCAGAGGAATGCCTATAAAACCACCAGCAGCTGCCTCCAAAGGAGAGGAGCCATGAGAGAAGACAGAGCAGGAATCAGCGCATAATTTTTTTGTTTGGCTTTCTGCTGTGTGCTTTGCTGGATGCCAAACTGGATACCTATTTCATTGCAGTTGTGAAACTTCTCTCTCTCAGCAAGGGCACCATGAGCAGTGTAATGGACTGTGCCCCAAAACCAAGCCTTTGGTTTCCCAAAGATCTGCTAAGCAGCGCTTGACAACCCTTTCTGCCTGGCAGCATCAGCAGATGCCATCAGCTCACACTTCTGGTGCCATACTGTGTCCCCACTGCCTCTGTGTGCCACCGCCTCACTGGTAAATAGCAGAGGAGACAGCCATCCTTCTTGCAAGACCCAGGTGTTGCCTTCAGCAAGCGTGGGCAGGTTTTAGAGGCAGTTTGAGGGCATAGGGCAAAAAGTCCTGGGAGTGCCCAGCAGCTCCAGTCTACATCCGTGAGCAATAAGTGCCGTCGTTTGCACAGTTGTTCTCTCTTACACTGCTATTTGTTTGTGAACAAGTCACAGCAGATGCTTCCCACTGGTACAATGGATACTAAGATACATTTGAAGCTGGTACCAGTAACTAATCCAGTTAACAAAACACTCTGTTTGACACAGAGCTGTCACAAAGATTTGTTAATTCCCATTGACAGGAGGGCATTCAAGTTACAATGTAATAAGGAAGGAGGAAGAACTTTTTTTCATCTGGCAGGAAGAATGCAATTCGTAGAATAACTAAACACTGCTCCCAGCAACAACAAAAAAAAAGCATTTAGGAGTCAAAGCAACCCCTCTCCTTGTAGAGCAGGCAACAGCAGACTGTTTCATGAGAGCAGAAAGCTGGGCCAGGTCAGGCCAGGCAAGGCTTCCTGCAGCTGGCATTCGGGTTTCACCTCATGCATGATAAATGGCTTCTGTATGAGGAACAGCTGCCACATGCACACTAAGGGCCAACTAAAACACATCACTTGTGGTTCCTCCTAACACATGATGGGTGTCTGAGGAAGCTGGCAGCAGCCAGGTCCAGAGCAGAGAGCAAGGGTGGCCCTGCACAGCCCAGAGAGAAGAAAAAGGTACCTGAAATTTTCCATAGTTTCATTGTGCTAAGCAGCACTGGGGGGGCTGCCTGGGAGCCAGGCTGCCTTGGCTTATACTGCTCTTTGTCTTCAAAGTGTCTGCTCATGGCCTCTCATTGCCTATTTGTAGAGGAAGGTGTTGTTACGGTCTTTTAAACTCTAATGCTAGCCTGACTGGAACTGATTTTTCCATTCTTGTTTATTTAGGGTTAGGGACATACGGATGGTTCCTACCAACGGCACCTTTCTTCTTGTTATTGTTTTCATATAAACATACATGCAAAGCAACAAATTGACCAAATGCACAGATACACTCCAGAAATCTCACCTGTTACAAGGTGCAGAAGGCTTGAACTCACAATGTTTATTTGAAATTAAGCAATTAACAGCCCCTTATGAAACAAAGTAGAATGCTGTGAGGAAGACATGCAGGAAGAAATGGGAGAGGCAGTACTTTGTCACCACTGTCCTCTGGCACCTCATTTTTGGAGTGTGATGAAACACTTGGAGGCTGCTGCTGGAAGACAGGCAGCTTGCAGAACCTGTGGGCCCAAAGTGATTCAGCTGTGTCCCTGGGCCTGGCAGATAACGCAGCTGTGGAGTTGCATCATGTTGGGTTCTGTCCATCTATGCAGGAAGACTGATAAGGAAGCAATGTTAGTAAGAGCTGTCTGCACTGGGAGTTAAACAGAAACCTCTGTATAGAAGATTAGAGTGAAGAGGTGGGAGCAAAGCTCCCCATTATTTGGATGAAGTTGCAAGCATCATATCAAGTGCTGTTCAGAAAGCTGGGGACCATCTCAGACCCCGTGACATCTGCTCCCCTGCTCAGCTGTGGGTTTCAGGAGCATTTCTCTGGCCCTTCCTAGTCTCAGCTTAGTCATCTGTAAAACAGTAACTGCCTCCTGCCAAAGTCTGTCACTAAGCACAACCAACTCATGCTGAGACACATAGCCCATCCAGTTGTTGCTTGGGTGGCTCATATGAGTCACAGCATGCAAGCGCAATGCCAGCTTGGAAACAGTGCTTGAAAGCTCAGTGCAAAAATATTCACTGTTTAAAAGCAGAACTGAGTGAGGACTATCCTTCTGTGTCCTGTCTCTGAGGCAGCAACACTTTTACCCACTTGGCAACACCTGAACCATTCACCAAGCATAGCCTGGCTATTGACTTGTAAGCTCTCTGCAACAGTTTGCTCCCTGTGCCTGCCCACTGGACAGAGCAGTTCATGGTGCCCAGCAGGGAATGGAGACTGGAGACTGGTAAGCTGCACTTCCCCAGAGGGCAAACAGGGCTAGAGAAGTCAGTCATCAGCCCTCAAGAAGGTGATCCCTACCCCATCCCCATGTCCAAGCAAGGGAGGAGCTCAGTTTGTCTGCCCACTTGGCTTGCACTGCCAGCAGGTGATATGACAGGGTTCTTGGGAATAATTCCTCCCGGAGCCCTTCAGGGCCCTCTTTGCAAAGGCTGATCCCACTTGTTTGCACTTCAGCCTGATTGCAACCCCAGGACATCACCCATGGCAGCATATGTTGCCAGGTACTGAGTACCACCTGAACGCATGATGTACTTCTGCCATTGCTTACTCCTGGATTAACTCCAGATTTATCATGTCAAAAAAAGACAAAACATGAAATAAAAAGCAAGCAAACCACTCAGCTCAAACAGTGATTTGTTTCAAATAGCAAATACCAAAGCATCAGGAAAGACATTTCATGCAGTGAATTTGTGGCTGGAATTTGCATTTGTATGCTTCCTTATATGTAAAAGTGTGTATATATCTGTATGCACATGTGCATACACCAACTATGTATATCTAAAAAGAAAAAAGCATAAGACACTATGTATACTAAGACATATTAAGAAGATATAAAAAAAACTCCATAAAGAAGGGTTTAAAATAATTTTCAGCATTTCATCAGTCTGCCTAAGAAAATCCTTCCCATTTGCTCAAAAGCAACAAAACAAATACATTGTATGGCAGACTCCATACTTAGCAGCATGCTTAACTTCACATATTAAATAGATGTTCTGGCTTTGATTACAAAGGTCATTCATCACACCTTTTAAACCATTCTGCTAATCCCACACTGGAGTATAGGAAAACAAAGAAAAGGAAGTCAGAGGAGATGATCTTTTTGTACAGAGGCTGTATTCAGACCACTGCAGCTCCACAGCACTCATACCTGCTGTCATCAGCCTGCCAACACTTTCAGCAGCTGCTGTGGAACTGATCCCGGAGGGTGATGAAGCCTCCAAACTTTTCCAAGCAGTAAATGTACCATCAGCACTTTGGTGCCATAGCAATAGGCATTTCCTCACTCATGGGATACAAATACTGGCATTTTATGGACAAAGATTATTTTTGCCTTCTGATTTTGCCTGATGTCTCTGAAATCCAATGTTCCTGTCATTGTTTGACCTATACCTTGTTCCATGCCAGAATCAGAACCTGTCCCTAGGTGAGCTTAGACCATAATGCCTATCCATACCCAGGAAAACATTTTACTTATACACTAAAGCCAAAATATAAAGAAGATGATCATATTTAGGTATCTGTAGAATAGTTCAACTGCAAGTTGAACTAGTTCAGTAGTGCAACCACAGCACTGCAGGAAGAACTGCGCTCTCTATTTCAGCCAAAAGGACTAAACAAGTGTGTTTGACCCACCTGGGAGCACATTGTTTGTAGATAATCTAAAAGGCAAACTTAGATCTCTTCAGGGCCAAAAACTAGCTCAACTGCTGAACCAGCTCCTCCATAGTGTGAACCTCTTACCCTTGTTCTCTAGAACTGACAGCCTGCATGTGCGACAGTACAAGAGAGATCAAAGTCTTATGCCCATAAATAGACTCCTGTGCTCACCCATAAATTAGAGCCTTCCCCAAGGTCTCCAGCGTGAGGTTACAGCTGGTCACTTCCTCGTGTGTGTCTGCCTTCTATGTTCCACATAACTATTGATTTAGGACACTCTGTATAATTTAAGAATTAAAACTGAACACTATGTTATCTTACAGTCATGTCATCTTTGATATGCTTCGACAACTGTGAGATACTTGCAATCTATTAGAAGAAACATTTGTAACACACATTAACCAGTAGAAGCTCAGTGGCTGTGCATCAGAAAACCACAAGTGAAAGGCAGGTTGAAAGGCCTTCTGCCAAACTGATTGCTTTCTGCTGTGACCACACTCTCGGATCATGAGAAGCACAACAGTGGAGTGGTGCTTGGTTTGTGTCAGTGAGCCTCACTGTCTCCTTTTCAGTGGCCAAGCCAGTAGAGACATTTTCTGCTGATGGGAGAAGGCATGAAACCACCAGTTCTTAGAACAGTACTTTTTATATGTTATAATTTGATACCCCCTATGGCTATTTCACCCAGGGTACTTTTCTCTGAGTGATGACACTTGATTTCCATGGAAATGGGACAGTTCACATAAGCTGAGTAATGACATCTCTGGGTACATCAGACTTCCTGTTCGCACCCAGTCACCTTACCAAGTGGCTCTTGGTCCATTCAGCCACCAGATGCTCCACCTTGTACAAGGGTCACTGAGACCCTTGTCTCTCTGTTCTTCTTTTAACTTTTCCTCTTCCCCCACTCCCACCCCTCGCTCTCTCAGATCTGAGCTTTGATGATGTTCAGTCCTGGTGTGTGTTTCTCTTGGCTCCCTGGCCTCTGCTGCCCTGGCTCCTTCTCTGCAAGTCTCTTACCAAATCCTTCACATGGTCCCCAAAATCAATCTGTGGACCACCCCTGGCCTAGGCCAACAAGGAAGTGTAGAGCTCAGGTCATATCCTGAAGAGTTACATCTGCAGTTTTCCTTTTCTACACCAATCTCTCACAGTTCAAAGCACATGACAGCTACAAGGCCAGTAAAATAAAACAAAAGTGGAATTTCCACATCAGTTAATGATTTAAGAAACAAAAACAATTCTTGTGAGGCCCCATCTGGAGTACTTGGTCCAGATCTGGAGCCCCCAGTACAAGAAAGACAGAGAGCTGTTGGAGAGGGTCTAGAGAGGAGCCACAAAGATGACTGGGGGACTGGACCGCCTCCCCTACAAAGACAGGCTGAGGGAGCTGGGCTTGTTCAGCCTGGAGAAGAGATGGCTGCGGGTTGACCTCATTGCAGCCTTTCAGTAACTAAAGAGAGCCTACAAACAGGAGGGGAGTCAACTCTTTGAAAGGGTAGATAACAGCAGGACAAGGGGAAATGGTTTTAAGTTGAGGGAGGGAAGATTTAGGTTGGATCTCACCTAGGGGGAAGTTCTTTACTATGAGAGTGGTGAGGTGCTGGAACAGCTGCCCAGAGAAGCTGTGGATGCCCCATCCATCCCTGGAGGTGTTCAAGGCCAGGTTGGATGGGGCCCTGGGCAGCCTGGTGTAGTATAAAGTGTGGAGGTTGTTGGCCATGCCTGTGGCGGGGGGAGGGGGTTGGAGACTCATGATCTTTGAGGTCCTTTCCAACCCGGGCTGTTCTGTGATTTTGCAATATGATTCAGCTCTTGCTGAGCAGTGTACACTGAGGCAAGGACTTTCCAGCTTCTCATGCTGCTGTGCTGTGGGGGGCTGGTGGGGCACATGGAGCTGGGGCCACATAGCTAGGATAGCTGATTCCAACTTTCCAAAATGATGTCCCACATATTATGGCGTCCCTCTGAACAAAAAAAGGATGTGGGAACTGCCCCCGCTTATGGACTAGCTGGGCACTGGTCAGCAGATGGCGAGCAATTGCGATGCCAGGGCCCACGGCTGAAGGACAAGGAGCCCAGCAAGATGGCGACGGAGGGCCGAGGCGCCACACGGTCGTGGCAGCACAGCGCCGAGTTCAACGCCAGCCCCGCGAGACACGGGGACACCGAGGCACTCCACACGCAACTGACCTCATCGTACAGCTCAGGGCTGCAACATCATAGCGTCGCTACGCAACAGACAGCGGACGTCAATGTAGCCCCACCCTCACTATCACGTGATACTTCCCCCCGGATGGGCAGCTGCCCCATACGCACGCGCACACTTTATCTCCACCCATCACTTCTTTTCCTACCATAGAGTTCGGAGGGATGCTGGCTAGTCAGTGTATCGGCGAGAACCCCGGAAGCGGCTGCGTTTGGGGCGGCTCCTCGCGCGGGTGGCATAAGGCGGCGGGCGGCAAGATGGCGGAGTGAGTGACGCGGCGGCCGGGCAGCGGGGACGGGTCTCCCGGGCTGGGGCCTGCAGTGGGGTCCTGCGGGGCGCTGAGGGAACGTACTGCCCGCGGAAGGGGCTGGCTCTGAGGGGCACTGGGGCACGTGCGTTCCAGAGCCTTGGTGGTGGCGCTGCGCTGCGTAATCACTTACTGTGTCGTCCTGACAGGTTTGCCAACGCAACCCGTGAGGTCATCAATGTCACCCTCCGCACCACTCTGGCTGCTACCACCAAGCTGGTGATGCCTACACCTGCCAAACCCATTCTTCCCGTTCAGACTGGAGTCCAGGCACAGCAAGAGGAGCAATCCAGTGGCATGACCATTTTTTTTAGTCTTCTTGTATTAGGTGAATGATGAGTGATTTTTTAATCACTCTTAAGCATGCTTACAAAGGAGGATACAGGCTGACTTTAAAAATCATGCTGTTCTGTTCCTACTCTGCTTTTCTGTCAGTGAAATGGAGCATTGCTGAGGCAGAGGGATTTAGAAAAGTTGGGTGTATATATACCTTTGACTAACTGACCTACCCAAGCCCATAGGAAACAGGACCATTGTAGACCTTTTCATGTTGATCTCAAAGTGCAAACAAGATGTTTAATTGGCTTCATGTTCCTAATCAAGTATGTGGTGTGTGTTCATCTATGGGAGTGATGCTGTCAGAATGCTTCATGACACTTGGATCTGTTTTTGAGGAGAGATTTCAACTTTGATTATTTCTAGATTGTGCTCAGATACTTTGTTACATAAAGTAATATCATACTGTGGGATTTACATGCACATGTGCTAAAGGTCAGCATCTATTTCTTCTGTCTCCTAGGATTCTAACATTTTTATAAGTGTGTGGTTACCTGCAGATTGCTGTAATTATGTTAATATTTGTATACATCCTATCTATCTATATATATATGCACACACACACGGGCATTCTGAACGTCAGATGCACACCCAACTTTTCTGTAAGCCTAGGCTGTCATCTTTCATTTTCTTAGTAGAATATAGCTGTCCTACAGTCTGCTTAGAGCAGTGTAGTAGTCAAAACTGTAACAATAATGGAACTTTCACAGACAATTAGGGCTCTGTTTTGTTTTGTGCATATATATACTTGGTTTCTCCTAGGTAAAGCTATGCTAAGAGAGCCCTTTTTTTGACAGACAGGTCATTTAGTCTTCGAAGTGATCACTCTTTCCTGTAGCAAGTGGAAAATAAAAAACAGCTGTGGAGTTGATAGCAATGCAAAAACTTCTTCAAATCATTTTGGAGAATGAAAGAATACTTACTTTTTTTTCTCCTACAAATTACTGTTATTTACTGCAGCAAAAATGGAAAGCATCTACCTATTTCTAAAGTGTGTGTTTGTCTTCAGGGAGGGTTAATGTTTTCCCCATGATCGGTGGCATATGAATTTGAATAAAAACAAAAGAAATACCAAAGCAAAATGCAGCAGATCCAAAAACTTGCAAGGTTAAAATAAATTTTCTGAATACGTGCACCTTGTAGGTTTTAAAAGGGTCATTCATGATAAAATTTTATTCCTAGGACTTAAGAACAGAGCTGTGATTTATTTATTTATTTATTTATTTATTTCTTCTGTGTTCCAGCCTGTTTATGCCCATGTGATAGCTTAATGAATCTTGAAAGCATCATCCTCAGGATACATTAATTACCTGAACAAAATAGAAAACAGTGTGAAAGCTTATTGTTTGTAGTTTTTCCCATTCATAATCTCTCATCTAAGACTGTAGGAAGGATGAAAATGAATGTGTGTACAATACTGTTACCTCTGGTGTCATGAACTATCAGAAAGCTTTTAAAATTTTCTAAAGTGAAGTAGACTCAGAAGCAGATCTATTCGAAGCTGTATAGTGATAGTAACATAATAATATAATACCAGTGCAAACAGTAATAGTTTATATCTCAGGCCGCTGCTGAAATATTTGTTAATGAATAGAATGAAATACGCATATTGCAGATGTGCAGACCAGATGGAATTTCTTTGTCAGACTTTGTTGAACTTGATTAAAACGGGAGAAGAATTGTGTTAGTTTCAACGTGTGGGAGACCATTTCCAATGGATAAAATACATTACCATAGTACAGAACTGAATATTGAATAAGTAGCTGTCTCATCAGATTAAGATATTCAGTTTTTAACTTCAAGCCAATGTTTTTTATCTATTTTATATTCTGGCCCTTTACCTTTACTGCTGTAACTTTTAGCAGTGCCCACTGGTAAATATCTCCGCTGTTTTGGATAAGAACTTGAATGATCTCTGTACTTACAAAGCCTTACTATTCATGAGCAATAGAGAATATAGAACAAGACTTATTTGTCCAAAACATCAAGAAGCAGCCACAAAACTGTTGAAGAATTGGAACTGGAATCCAGAGGGGATAGAACATATTTGCTTTGGAAGACTTCCCCACTTGGCTGAACAATGCCCTGAATAAATTCCTTGATTTTTAAATTAGCACTGTTTTGATGAGGTTGGACTAGATCTCCTTGAGATATCCCTTCTGGTGTAATTTTTCTAATATTTTGATTAATCATTTGGATAAAGTCCATCTCCTTAAAGAGAGTCAGATGTGGAAATGTGTAGCTTTGAAATTTTGATCAGGGTTATTGTAGTGGAAATGCTGAGACACGGCCTGAAGCAGTGATGGAGCACCTGGTGGGAAGGCAGGGCCAGCCCAGAGGAGCTCAGCTGCATGCAATGTACTGAGTGATGGAAGGGCTGGAGCCAGGATCCACCCCTTGCCAGGCCTCATTTGACAGTGGAGGTGAGGGTATCTCTTGCTAGAAATCCTTGCCTGCCTGAGGCCTTCCAAAGGTAAGTAGTGCATTTCCTTATTTCTGTATCTGTGGCTGTTGCATTTGGGCTCGTTCTTATTTGCTGTAGCCAAAGGCTTTGTCACTCTGCTATTATCATGGTACTTTTCATCTCATTATAGTATTACAGTTATGTGTATGTGTGCATGTATTTTTTTACTCCAAAAATAAAGAGATGTTTAAAAAAGAGGTAGATATTAAAACTGTGTTCTGTATTACTGTTATTTTTTCACATCTATTTTCAGAGGAAACTTTCTTGTAAGTTTTCAGAAGGTAGTAATACTAGTATTTCATAAAAAGTATTATTAAAATTTTAGGAAATAAAATTATCTTTGTTATTTTCTGTCATTTGTAGATTAATTTAAGTGCTCTGGTGAGAATTAGGAACCTAAGATTTGTTTTTTTTCCATCAGTGGATTCCTAATAAATCACTGGAAAAAAATTTATGCATTTTTGAAATACTATTTAAAAGTCTATTTTATTTTCTGCTATAAGTTCTCAATTTTTTTTGCTTTTTTTTTATTCTCTTTCACAGCTATCTGCATCATATTGGTGCATTTACTGATAAAATTCCGCCTTCATTTTTTACCAGAAAGTGTAGCTGTTGTTTCCTTAGGTGAGTAACTGTGACGTTTTTGCATTGGCTTTGTGTTAATTCAGGGGCAGTCAGTATTATGTAATTGAATAATGCGCAACTGTGTGTCAGTTATTACTAGAAAAGTGGCCAAGTGAATGCAGTGAAGAAGACAACTAATTTAAGGAATAAATTGTTGTTTTGTGTTGTTTATACTTCTAAAATCTTGTTGACCGAGTTAATGGGAACATTAATATGTTTTGTGATTATTTAAGAATAGTATCTTGTTCTTTCTTAGGTATCCTTATGGGAGCTTTTATAAAAATCATAGAGGCTCAGAAGCTGGCCAACTGGAAGGTATATTTGAAGCAGTTAATTTTTAATTGCAGAACAGTCCTTAATGTTTAATATAAGACTGTTAGTAATATTAGTTTATTTTGATGTTGCTTCTGAAATTTAGTAATTTATGCTCTACTTGGAGTTTTTAAAATAATAATACAACTGAATGTTTGATGTCTTGATCTTGCTATTTATTTTCTATGTGTTATTTTCTTCCTCCAAAATAATGCTTTTAATGGTACCAAATCTATTCCTGTTAGACTGTAAAAGAGGGTACTGCACATCTTGTATTATGGAACTAGTGATAGAAAAAAATCTGCAGTTTGGTTATATATACTTATTTACTAGATGTAACTCCCTAAAGATGAAAATAACTACTTTTGGAGAATTTGGCTGGATAAAGCCTGAGGTACCCCAAGTTGATTTGAGTTGGCCCTGCTCAAAGTAGGGGTTAGATTATAGACCTCCAGAGGTCACTTCCAACCTGAATTGATGTGTGGTGCTATCAGGTCTTCCCTGCCTCTGTGTGGAGCTACAGAGGCTTCCCCAGGTAGCCAGGATCCTGGCAGAAACCTCTCCACGAGATAGTCCATAGCGAAACGAGTTTTGCCACCTGTGGTTTATCCACATCATCAATGAACATTCATTTAAGCAATCCAACGATTCAGGAAGCACATTGTGATATTTCATTTCTACATGTTTACTCACTACAAACAATGGCTGGTGCAGTAGTTAATGTGTTTTAATTCCTAATTTGTGTCAGCTAGATTTGTCTTAAAATGGAAAAGCAGTTAAACATCCAGAAATGCAGCATTTTAAAATAACTTTGTTTTCAGAGGGACCTCGACAGGCTGGAGGGCTGGGCTCGGGTGAACCTAATGAGGTTCAACACGGCAAAGTGCAAGGTTTTGCATTTGGGCCGGAGGAACCCCAGGCACCTGTACAGGCTGGGAGGAGTGGTCCTTGAGAGCAGTTCGGCAGAGAAGGACCTGGGGGTCCTGATGGACGAGAGACTGAACATGAGCCAGCAGTGCGCTCTGGCAGCTCGAAAGGCAAATGGGATCCTGGGCTCCATCAGGAGAGGGGTGGCCAGCAGGGACAGGGAGGTGATTGTCCCTCTCTACTCGGCTCTTGTGAGGCCCCATCTGGAGTACTGTGTCCAGGTGTGGAGCCCTCAGTACAAGAAAGACATTGAGATTTTGGAAAGGGTCCAGAGGAGGGCGACTAAGATGATCAGGGGGCTGGAACACCTCCCCTATCAGGACAGGCTGAGGGAGTTGGGCTTGTTCAGCCTGGAGAAGAGAAGGCTGCGGGGTGACCTCATTGCAGCCTATCAATACCTGAAGGGAACCTACACCCAGGAGGGGAGTAAACTCTTCAAAAGGGCTGACAACAGCAGGACTAGGGGAAATGGTTTTAAGTTGAAGGAGGGAAGATTTAGGTTGGATGTTAGGGGGAAGTTCTTTACTAGGAGCGTGGTTAGGCCCTGGAACGGGCTGCCCAGGGAGGTTGTGGATGCCCCGTCCTTGGACGTGTTTAAGGCCAGGTTGGACGGGGTCCTGGGCAACCTGATCTGAATGTGTATGTTGGGTGGCCCTGCTAGGCAGGGGGGTTGGAACTACATGATCCTTGGGGTCCCTTCCAACCCGGGTGATTCTGTGATCTGTGAAATAGCATAATTTGAAGGAGGTCATATACATAGGAAGGAAAAAGGAAGCTCAAGGTGTGCTCTCCTTCAAGCGCTGTTTCTACAAGCAGAGGAAATGTTGATCGTAGCAAGTGATTACTTAGTTATTTCTGGTCAGCAGTGATCTGATCTGTAGAAGCAATGGGTATACTGCGGCTAGTTACTTGTTTCATCAGCTAAGGTAACGGGTCACAGGTGACATTACTGTTAGCTTATTTAAATTACTTTCACTGTATTAAAGCTGTATTAACCAACCAGCAATTATCACCTTTTATATGATTTTATTATATTTTTATTTATTATGATTTTATAATCATTTTATTATGATTATTTTTAAATTTTAACAGAATTATTGATATGATTTGATATATTATTTTGATATTATTTGATACACAAGGAACCATAGCAATAGTACCCCTAAACTACAGGCATAAATCACATTTGTCAAGAAAAATCAAGCCTCTGACTGCTAGCAGTGGTATATATCTTGAACCTGTTCACGTGTATGTGTACTACGATGATCTGATTTGTTCTTGTCTATTGATTCACTTTCTAACAAAACTGTACTTATAAGTGATTTTATCAATTTAGTAGTCAAGTGGTCACTGTTCCTTGACAGTCCTTCATGTGCTCAGAAGGTGAGGTAAAATTGCAATACTTTTTGAAAGTGCTGAAAAAGCACATCTCCTTTGTCAGTAGTAGTCAGTTTTATGCACAGCTTATTTGAAAAAGTTAAAATAAGCAATACCTGGATTTCTATCGCTGGATAAAAGTAATTAAATAAGTAGCCCTGGAATAGTTTACTATTATGCAGCCTTTTATTTTTGTGGTAATAAATGAGAAAGGTTAATGCAACTTTCATTTTCCAACAGTTTTGGTTGGTTTTTTTTTTTTTCAAATAGTATCATATTTGTGAAGGTTCAATATTATTTTAATAATCACGATATCCTTCAAATTATGCTTCACTTTTGTTTTGCAGGAGGAAGAAATGTTTCGTCCAAATATGTTTTTTCTGCTTTTGCTTCCACCTATTATATTTGAGTCTGGATATTCGTTGCACAAGGTAAGCCTTTGCCAGACACTCACATGCTGAGGTCTCGTTTGGAACAAGTGAAATCTAGAATAATTGCACTAAATTCTACCATATTTATTATCAGGAAACTGAGAATGTGAAATTTAAGCTTCTTCAACCCAGAATGCAGAGAATGTTAAATGAATGTTGGCAAGGTGACAGGTATTGCACAGAAGTTGTTCTCCTTGGTTGAAGAGGTTCCTTACCTCACTGGGCTGTGTAAGGGCTGATGTGAAGAAGGAACACTGGGAAGGAATGGAATCAGAAGTGGGGAAGGTGGGGTTGCTGGGGTTATGTAAAGAAGGGGAAAAGTGAGAATGCTTTCACTCTGCCTGTGAGACTGTGTTTCCACGAACACTTCTCATGGTGCTAGTTCTGGCAAGAACAGCTCTCGCCTGTCCTGTGTGCTGGCTTTCTACTTAAACTGTACTGCAGAAGAGGGAGAAAGCTGTGGGTGATAGTAATGATGTGAATTGCTACTGTCACTGAAGATGTTTCTCATTCAAAATTGCAGACTAATAAGTGGACTAGCTATGGGGTTGTTTAAAAGCCTTTTTTCACATGCCCTTTCTACAAAAGAGGGATTAGTTTTCAACTCTATCAAGTGAGCAGTGCGTATAAGTGCTTGTGAATATTCAACTGGTCATCTAGGATTTGGTTTGTTGTTCCATTACCACACTGAGGTGGTGTCTGGGACGTCAGAGGTTGTCCCTGAGAGAGCAGATAGTGTGTATATATGGCATGTCTTGGGATAGCTGGAACTGAACTAGTGAAGTTTTCATCTCTGAAACCCAGCTGTTAATCAGAATCTAAGAATCTAATTTACACACAAACAGGAAACATGACTTCTGCCTCAGTTCATTTTCAGTAATTTATTTACTGTTACTGTGTTCCAGGGCAATTTTTTTCAGAACATAGGCTCCATCACACTATTTTCTGTATTTGGCACAGCAATATCAGCTTTCATAGTAGGTGGAGGAATTTATTTCCTGGGCCAGGTAAGAATAACTACTGTGAAGCACTTGCATTAATCCAACTTGCTTATTGAAAGTCCATTTTTCATGAACAGGCAAACACAGTGAAAGTAAATTCTTGGATCATGAAGTCTGTTTCTCTGCTGTCATGCTAACAAAGAGGCAGTGTTATCAAACAATCATAGAATGTCAGGTTGGAAAAGACCTTTTAAGATCGAGTCCAACCATGACCTAACCATATTACCCTAACTCTAACAACCCTCCTCTAAATCATAGAATCCCCAAAGTTGGAAAAGACCCACAAGATCATCCAGTCCAACCACCCACCTTCACCAATAGTTCTCACTAAACCGTGTCCCTCAACACAATGTCCAGAAGTTCCTTGGACACCTCCAGAGTCGGTGACTCCACCACCTCCCTGGGCAGCCCATTGCAGTGCGCTATATAATTCCTTATGTTTTTCATGTTAGAAGTAATTAAGACTTGAACTGAGTTTTACTTTCTTTTAATTACTTGATCTTCCCATTAGATGGCTGTACCAGATCCTGCCTTCTTTAATAGCCATCTTCTAATTTCCACTATTAAGCTTATTTTTTCTTTTGTTGACAGCTTTCTTTAACTTCTCTGCTTTGGTGTTTCCCCTTTCATTAGCTACTGGCATAGGTAATGACGTATTCTCTGAGACTTCATTAGTTATTCCAAATAGTCCTTGATTTATCTTTATCTCTCACATTTCCATTCCTGTGAATGCCCTAGTTGCTTTACTTATTTGTATCTGTTCAGTTTCATCTGGCCTTTCCTGATTTTGAATGACCAGAATTGTAACAGGGTAGTGTTAGGTAACATAATTATGATTTATGATTAGTATTTGTGATGTGATTAGTTTTTTTTTTTAAGAGATTAGTTTTAAGATTTGTTTAATACTTTAATTTGTAAAAATAGCAGTGTGTGGGAACTGCTGAATCATGGCCTGAACCTCTGATTGATCACCTGAGGCGAGCACTGAGTCAGCCCTGGGAGCACAGGTGAAGGCAATTCAGCTGTGCTGCTGGAAGGGGTGGAGCCTGGCTGCACCTCTCCTAGGCCTATTGAAGAGCTGGCTGCCAGTGGGGAAGGATCTCTGCTGGAGATCCCTCCTCTGGAGTTTTGCAGTGAGCCCAGGATGCGGATAAGCATTCTATCTATTCTCTTTGTTATTATAATCTGCTTTGCCAAACTCTTGTTTATTTCAATAATTATAACATCTTTGTATTCATTGCCTATACAAGCAGCAAAACACAGTTGATTGTGATTTTTTTTTTTTTTTTTTTTTTTTTGTATTTTGCCTATTCTTTCAGGCTGATGTAATTTATAAACTCAACATGACAGACAGGTAAGCTCTTGGAGAAATGGTGCAGTATGTGAAGTTAAGCACTCATCAAGATAATGCTGGAAAATGTACTCTAGGGAAAATGTACTGTAGTTGGCCAGCTCTTCCAGTTTCAGTTTGGATTGCTTATATTCAATATCGTGTATTACACCAACAAATAGATCAGATGCTTCTAAACTATTCTGACACTCTCATTTCCAAATAGTATTCTTATGCTTATTTATTATCCTATTTTCCAAATAGGAAATGTACTGCTTTTTAATCAACCTTTAAAGTGAAAATACGTGAACTTTTATTAGTTGGCATGATTAATAGTATGTGAAAAAGGAACTTCCTTGGCTGAACGAAGTTGGCAAAAAAATCTATGTGGGTTCATACCTCCCTACAGTTAATTAGAGTTCATTTCTGTATTAATTACTTATTTCATTCCTGTATTCATTGTTAAGCCAAGTACAAGAGTTTTTGGTTAAAATCTATAATTAAGTCAAATAGCAGGTAGGAAATGAGACAAGTAAAACATGCACAAACAACAGAAACCTTGGTTATTGGTACCAGTATTTGGGGTTGTTTTTGTGCAGCTAAGCAGTCCCATTGCCTCTGCACTGTCTATCTGGTAGTTGTTGTATTTAGATGCTGCCTTTTAATACTCCTATGCTGAGTAACACTATGCATATGTGATATATGGATTATGTAGTGTCTTGTTTTTTCAAACTTAGTTGTAGTAAGGCATTGGCACTTGTTGAGAGCACGGAGATATATATGTCTCAAACTTCCATCTGGACAACAACTTCCCCCTTTGAAAAAGAAAGTCATCTCTTTTTGTCACTTCAAAAAACTGGGAAGAAAGCATGACTTTTCATTATGTGTAAACACTGAGATATATTTGTTACTAACTGTTACTGTAATCTTATTAGATACATCTTTTTCGTCAACTTTTCTTTTTTGTTGTTTTATGTTCTCCCAGTTTTGCATTTGGCTCTTTAATATCTGCAGTCGATCCTGTGGCTACTATTGCCATTTTCAATGCCCTCAATGTGGATCCCGTACTTAACATGCTGGTTTTTGGAGAAAGCATTCTCAATGATGCAGTCTCTATTGTCTTGACCAAGTAAGTGCATTTTCAAATGTGTTGCAGGTGTATGGAAACAGCAGCCACTTTTTTTTTCTCTTAATTGGGTATTGAAATATATGGGAATTCTTCCATCTGCTTTTGGAACTAAACAATGTGTTTTTGGTATAATGCTGTTGTTTTTTTTTTTTTTTAATTGCTAGAAGAGCTCTGTGATACAGACTGCGTAGGCAGAAGAAAACAAATGGCTGTCCTTTTGCAACTCCTTCAGTGCCTCATCAAATTGACCCCCAGATAACTGTTTTTAACTGCAAGTTTATCAGCTATCTTTCCATCTTCGTATCTTGGCAACAGAAAGCCAACGTGGGTCCTTTCAGGCTTGCACAGAAAATATTTATCTTGCCAAATTTTCAGCTGTATCTCCTTTATCATTGGCTTCTCAGATTTCAATCTGTAGGCTTACATTAACATCCATGCAGTAGGAACTTAGTTTTATATGTTTTGGACCTCTCAGAGGGAACTATTTGTCCTTTACCCATGGTGGTTACACTCAGAGTTGTGGTCAACAGCTCAGTGTAGAGGTGATGAGTGGTGTTCCTCAGGGACTGATGCTATTTAACATCTTTGTAGGTTATATGGACAGTGGGATCAAGTGCACCCTCAGCAAGTTTGCAGATGATGGCAAACTGAGCAGTGTGGTTGACATGCTGGAGGGAAGGGATGCCATCCAGAGGGTCCTGGATGGGCTTGAGAGGTGGGCACATGCTAACCTCATGAAGTTCTACAAGGCCAAGTGCAAGGTCACACACCAGGGTTGGGGCAATCCCAAGCACAAATACAGGCTGGGTGGAGAATGGCTTGAGAGCAGCCCTGAAGGGAGGGATTTTGGTGTGTCAGCTGATGAAAGACTCAACATGAGCCAGCAATATGCGATTGCAACCCCAAAAGCCAACCGTATCCTGAGTTGCATGAAGAGAAGCATGACCAGCAGGTCAAGGGAGATGATTCTGTCCCTCAACTCTGCTCTTGTGAGATCCCATCTTGAGTACTGCATCCAGTTGTGGAGCTTCCAACGCAAGAAGGACATAGAGCTTTTGAAGAGGGTCCAGAGGAGGGTCACAAAGATGATCACAGGGCTGGAGAGGACAGGCTGAGAGTTGGGGATCTTCAGCCTGGAGAAGAGAAGGCTTTGGGGGGACCTTATAGCAGTCTTACGGTGTCTGAAGGGACTGAGGAGAGCTCAGGACAGACTTTTTATAAGGGCAGGAAGTGACAGGAGGAGGGGGAGTGTTTTTTCAATGAACTAATAGCTTTAAATATGGCCATGGTCTCTTTATGGAAGACTAAGAGCAATCAAATAGAACCGCATCTTTTTATTGATGATTTTATGAAAGTCTATGAAATATATTCCTGAAATTCAAAGACTTTTCATATCTTTCCTCTTAAGTGGTTCTTTGTTTTCCTCCTGTGACCTTCTTGATGCTTATTCACACCTAAGTATTTGATGCGAGTTGTCCCTGTTCATTTATTCTTCTCTGAGGATCGCGTGATCTGTCTTTTTTCATACCCAAAGTTTCTGCCATGGCAAAATGTGCTTTCAGAGTTTGAAAACTGTTTTGTAATACTGGGCATTGTCACGGCTTATTTACACCAATCTGAAAATTCTTTAGGAGAGCAACTTTGGATTTTCAGAAGTAGCTTTCCCTTTGGGGATTACAATAAGACTTGATGTAACATCTTTTGACATTCCTTTTGCTAAATGTGTATCACAGTAAAAGCCTTTTAAGAGTGGTAGCAACAAAGAAATAAAGCCTTTTTTATTACTGCCAAAAGCTGTTTGGCTTTTTTTTTGAGTCGAGGCTTACAATTTACAATTACTTCTTTTGTATTATTTTTTTTATTATATCCAGCACTGCAGAAGGTTTGACAAGAGAAAATATGTCAGATGTAAGTGGATGGCAAACTTTTCTACAGGCGCTGGGATACTTTCTTAAGATGTTCTTTGGCTCTGCAGCACTTGGAACACTTACTGGCCTTATTTCTGCATTAATATCCTTTTTTAACACACACATAAATTGATGAACTCCAACATTCAAATAGTATTTCGTCTCCTGTGTTCTCCTGCGTTCCTTAGGGGATACTTCTTAATAAAGACTGCTTTGTTGGTTGAGGATCTCTCATGCTTATTTTATTCTTACATTATTGAGCATGGGTATGCATTAAGAAGTTGCTTTAGGTTTTTATGAACATAATTAAGATCTGAAATGCTGTAGTTTATATTATGTGCAGTGTGTGGAGCGTAATAAAAAATGGTCACAGTTTTGTAAATTCAAAGTAATTTAATTCAGTTTCAGTATTGAAACAAACATGGCTCCTCATTTACATATGTAAAACAGTTAGTTAAAAATAAAAATGTTCCTTTTCTCAATGTTTTTTGAGTCAGACCAGCTCACTTGTCCGTATGTATTCAGTTAGCTGAAGATGAATACTGTTCTATTTGGTTTAATGTTGAGTTTTATTTTGCTCTTTCCACTTGCATCAACTGGTTGCTAAATAACCCAGGAGCTTCTCTGCTGAGATTAGGAGGGATGTTTATTTAAGTTGGGCACTCCTGTTGAGAGTTTGCTTTAATGATAACGCTGCATTCACTGTAGGTAATTTTCTGTTCTAGGCTCATGCAACAGCTACTCCTTAACAGTGTGTTGCAAATGACAGGACTTTGTTTGTAAATAACAAGAACAGAGTGTCTGATTAAATACAGATGTTTCTTTCAGTTCTCCACCCTGATTCCATGAAGTTTTAAACTACTTCTTATATCACAACAAAAGAGGATGACAGATGCTTAATATTTCTTTCACTGATACATAAATGATACCAAGAGAAAAGAAAAAGCAGCTCATCTGCCTTATTACAGGTTTTGTATCTCAGAATATTAGATTTCCCACAGATGTGCAAAATTTCAATGTAGCGAAAGAAATCTCCTAATAGTTGCCAGCAAATAAACACAATTGAAGGTTGTTGCTGGTTCACAGGATGTTCCTCCTGTGAACATCCATGTCACAGGTGTGTTAGCCTCTGAATTTTAGCGCAGTCAAAAGGATGTTATGATTTAAAAAAAAAAAAAAAAAAAAAAAAGCTCCCTACTATTTTACTTTGCTGTTTCATACCTCTACTCTGATTTTTGGAAAGCTTTTACTACTTAACGGTTCTCTGTGGCACATTTACAGTAGTTTTGAAGAAATTTCAAAGACTGAATGTGTAGAGAAAGATTCCTTCTGGATATTTGGCATGCTGTGGTCAATACTGTATAGGTAGCATAGTAGCAGAACTTTTCTAAGTCTGTCCATTCTGATAGACTTCTACGAGCTGTAGTTCTATTAAAAAAAAAAAACAAACCACTCCTTGTAAGAAATGGTTAATCTTTACGTGCTTGAGTCATGGGGCCACTTGTTGGCTTTGTTAGCTATTTGGCAGATAAGTACATCAAGCACCCCACTGTTTTATAACGGAATGATATAAATTTAAAAAAATACATAAACAAAAATTTTTGCTTACCTTTTCCTTAACACTTTTGTGTGCACGTGCTAAAGCACATTGATTTAAGAAAGACACCCTCTCTAGAGTTTGGGATGATGATTATCTTTGCTTACCTTCCTTATGGACTTGCAGAAGGTATCTCACTCTCAGGTGAGTAGCAAAGCAATTATTTGCAGATTTCTCTGATAAGTTTGAGTATTTGTTATTTGTGTCTAAGAGGGTCTCTATTTTGTTGTTGTTTGTTTTTGATGTTTTCTTATTTAAGCTGTGCTTGTACTTTTGACCTTGCCTTACTTCAGGGAAATATTTTTTATGAAATGTTACAGATGCATAGGAAAGATAACTGAAGCTTTCATAAGTATTAGCTATTCAACATAAAACTAGTATTCTCTCCAGTTACCTCTGCCTACCACAGAAAACAGTTTTCAGCTGCATGCTGTGGAGTTTGGCTGCGTTAGCAAACTTAAGTAATGTCCAACCTACTACCTGGTAACTGTCTTTCTGCACATCTTTCTGTGCCATTGGATAAGTCAGTTGAGACCAACCCATGAGTATTGCAGGTATTATCTCTGGACACTTAGCAGAAATTTGCTGAGGGCCAGAAGAGGTTTACAGGGGAATTTTTTTCAGTATTCTGTAGAATCAAGTATAGAGACAGTTCTGCTGCGTACCCACCATCTCTGACCTCTGGTGACTTAAGTGTGGTGTGTTTTTTGTTTTTTTTTTTTTTTTTTTTTTTTTTTAAGGCAGTCAGCTTCCTGTCTCATTTCTTGAAGGTGGGAAGGGATGCAGTATTCAATGTAACTTATATGTACCTGCTTGGTTCTTCTTTTTTTTTTTTTTTTTTTTAACATACTGGTTTATTTTTAAGTTCATTAAAAGATATTTGCTCTACAACTTGGTGTATACAATGAGAACATAACAAGTTTGTGACATTTTTTTATAAATGATCTACAGATATGAAATCAGAGTTTCTAATTTTCTGAAAACGTGTGCATGCTGTTGTAAATATTTTAGAGTAATGTTCATCAGCGTACCTTCACTGATATCAGGGGATTTTTGTTTTGTTGATGTTGGCTTCTTTTTATTATGTATGAAGATGTGGCATGTAATCATGGTATTTACTCAACTGAGATATGTAATGCTAATGCAAACTTTCCATTCTGCCCACTTGCATCTAGAACGGTTTTGTGTGTATAGATCAAGAAATTATCTGAAATATGAGTATTAAAACATTTGTTGCTGTAAACACAGGTTTTTTTCCCTTGTGGAAAGATCATGCTGGAATACATCAGCACATGGCCTTTTCTACTTCTAATTTACGCTGCTTCTGAATTTGAAGAACAATAATGAAGTATTACAGAATTTGTGCTATTGCATTATATAACAAACACATGCACTGGTATACAGTGAAGAAGTAATAGCATTCTTAATCAGATGGTCTCGGGATAATAGAGGTTCTTTGTCATTTTATTTGTGAAGACAAGCTCTCTGATTTGCTCAGGCATCTTCAAGAATGAATTCTCAAGAAATAACAAATTCTGAAGGCCTTAGTTCACCTCTGTTTGAAACAAAGGATTACTCTCACTCTACTGCGGCTGGTCTAATCCTTCCAGTTTTGTTCATCTGGGCCACCCCTGGATGCGTAGCTCTAGCCAAATAGTCTTGGTCTTTTATATTTTCTGTGGTTTGGGCTAACTGGGTATACTCCCAGATGTCATCTTGTCCTCTTGAAATCTGCATTGCAGTTGATTCCTTCTGGGTTATGTTGTTTATATATGTGTATATATATATATATATATATATATATATTTTTTTTTTTTTTTTTTTAAATTGGTTTTGTGACAAGGAGACAAGGAGTACTGTACTTGTTCTTGAAACATATTGCTATACTTGCACAATCCTTACTACCATCTCAAACGATATCTTTCTCAGATGTAAGTCTATGCAGCAGACAATGGAGATGTTTAAAACTTCCTTTAAGATAAGTAGCTCCCCCTGAATAGTGAACAATTGGCAGCACCTGTGACGTGTCTTGGGCAGTTAGAGAAATAGCTTGAAATTCAGATTATTTCCATAAGTTAACCAGCACTGTGAAGCAAGGTAGATGGAAAAACTGCAACACAATCAAAGATGCAAGAATACAGTGAAGTCTGAGATGGCTCTTTTAGGCCTGTGGAACCAGTTGCAGTACATCTATCCAAACTATGTATGTTGTTAGGTCAACTCAACTGTATAATGGTAATTTTCCCCATAACTGATGGCTATTATTAATATCTGAAATAACCTGTAGTAGCTACTTTGTGTCCTGTCAGTTGAAAATGATGGACATTCTGCACAGTAGCATTCTTTAAAGGCCTTATGCATCAGGTTGTACCTTACAAAAGGACATTTATGCCCAGAATTCTCAAATCTCTATACCTTTTCTGGTTCTCATACTGATAACAAATTGCAAGTACACCTGCATTTGCTATTCCTCCTTAACCTGCATTTGCTATTCCTCCTTAACCTGCATTTGCTATTCCTCCTTAACCTGCATTTGCTATTCCTCCTTAACCTGCATTTGCTATTCCTCCTTAACCTGCATTTGCTATTCCTCCTTAACCTGCATTTGCTATTCCTCCTTAACCTGCATTTGCTATTCCTCCTTAACTTTTAATGACTTGGTACTCCATACTGGAATGGTTTCAACCTAGGCCCTGTTGGTCTCATTCTGCTTCTGGTGGAGTGATTGGGACTGACTGATCAGCACGTGGGAATGAATGACTTGTCTGGGAGAACAAAATCATACAGTCCTCTAGCCCCACTACTCTCAAGTTGTTCTTACTCTTTTTTTGATGATATCTGTCTGCCTGCTAGTATAGGGAAAGGCAGGAAAACCTCTCAAACAGTTTAGTTCCTTCACTTTGATGGGAAAGCAGTGACTACAAGGATTTATATTAGCTTGCAGTTGACCTGTTTTGGACCTCCTAGTATTTAATATATCCAGCAGAATGAAATCAGTGCAACTTCCAGTGGTAAGAGAAACCTCACTCATTGCTTCAAAAGCTTTTGTGTTAGTATAGAGTGTAAGCAAACACTGTATTTGCAGTTTACAAGTTAACCTCTATTTGATTACTGCATTTTATTTACAGGAATCATGGCAATCCTGTTCTCTGGCATTGTGATGTCCCACTATACACACCATAACCTCTCCCCTGTTACACAGATATTAATGCAGCAGACACTGAGAACCGTTGCTTTCATGTGTGGTACGTGCTACCTACAGTATATCTAATATAGTTTAAAAATTGATTTGCTTCAAACGGTGATTCCAAAGGCAGCAGGAGAGATATGAGTTTTCCTCCTGCTGTTCGTATGTTAGCGGTACATGTCTTTAAGAGAAGGCTTCTTAGTGGATGCTGGAAGGCAGCCACAAGTTGTCTTTCCTTATGTACTGGATAAAGCATCCAGTAAATCTTCATTTCCCATTCTGCAGCCTCCTGCTAAGATTTGCAACAAGGCTGGTAGCCAAGGAGAGATCTCTGACTCCCATGTTCCTCTACAAAAAGACTTTTTTTTTTTTGTGCATTGCAAAATCAGAAAATATTTATTTTATGCTCCATATACATTATAATGGGAATACAAAAGGTTTCACAGAATTGTGTATTTAAAATGCAACTTCTCTTTTTCAGAAACGTGTGTTTTTGCATTTCTTGGCCTGTCTATTTTTAGTTTTCCTCACAAGTTTGAGATGTCCTTCGTCATCTGGTGCATAGTAGGTATTTCTTTTAAAAAATATTTAGGTATTTTTCTGCGGTGTTTGTGCAGAAAAATAAAACCTTGCACTTAAAAAAAATTATTTGTTAGATTTTATAGTTTTTTATGAAGGATACTATTATAATTGTATTTGTTGCACAAAGTTCTTACTGATAAGCATGAACTTCCTCTTTCTGTTCTTAGTGCTGTGGTGTATGCTTACATCAGCCTGATTTAAGGATTCCAGTTTATTTTGAAACACTAATAAGAAAAAGAACCTTGCTTATTTTGCTTTATTAAAATCTCAGAAGTCATTTCCCTCAGGTTTCTATGCATTTTTAGCATCATGAAGGATTTGTGTGAATTTAGTCCATGCATTACTTCTTCACTCTGTGAAGAAGTGACAAGATGAAAAAGCTCCCCTTCTTCCGAGGTAGTACTTTCTCAAAACTTCTATAATGTCTGCTCATTCTTTGACTCTATTCTCAATTCCTTCATTTTGTATTTCAGTGTAGCTTTTGTTTCACATGGAACTTATCTACATATTTTGCTATTGTTATTATTTAACTGAAACATGAAAAATGCATTCTCTTTGGATTGGAAAAGGGGAAATTTCTAGTCACATACCTCACTGCACACTAGTTTGTTTTAGCCCATGCTCCAAGGAAAGAATTGTTTTCTACAATCTACAGATAATTTTATCAGCATGGAGAACTGCTCTCACCGCATTACACGTGTACCCAACTTCCTTACCTAATATATATCTAAGGTGTGACACTTCCTTCTAGCATTGCCCTCACAGCCATAATGCAAATTGACTAATTTTGGGGTGATTCATAAAGGAAAACAGCAGAGGCCTTCAAGAATCCTGCTAAGTCTAGTGTATTTACCTTGTCAAGGTATGTTTGTTGTGGAGTTTACTAAGCAGCACCATTGTGAGTAACTGTTTTTCTGAGTTAATTTTCACTGTATTCATTGATTATGTTATTAAAATAATAGTACTTTTTTGTCGCTTAGATGTTTGGTGTATTTTACAGCCATATCCAGTAAAGTGCTAGGGAACTGAACTGCATGCTATTTATTTGGCTTCTTTTTCAATGAGGAACTCGTCCATGGGAAGCAATAGAAACATTGCTTTGACTGTTAGCAGCTGTGCCAAAAGAACAATTAAAGAAACTGAAATGAGGGAAACACATACCCAAAATGATTCTTGGTCTCCCTGGAATGCCTTCTGGGTTTCATTTGTTTATCAGAAGTAAAATAGAGTCTGGTCAGGTTTAAATTAACTTAAGCAGACAAAATTGTTTAAATTAACTGATGCTGACAGTTTTGTGGGTTTTTTTGTTGATTTAGCAGCTCACCTGTTTATGAGATTTATGAGTGGGAAGGGTGTATTGCTCTTAGCTGGTACAAGCTAAATGAAATGCAATTTGGGCCTATGTGACCATAACACATGAAGTAGCCTTTTGCTTTGGTTTTTGTTTTTCAGGTACTTGTTCTGTTTGGTAGAGCAGTGAATATTTTCCCCCTTTCCTACCTACTCAACTTTTTTCGTGATCATAAAATCACCCCTAAAATGATGTTTATCATGTGGTTTAGTGGTAAGTTACAACTCAAGCTATGGAGGACTGGAGAAAATGTTTTATCTCTCTTTCTTTGTGTGGGCTTGTTTGGGAGGAACTGGTTTTCCATCCATGGAAAACTTAACACTTGCACCATTCTCAAACCCAAGTGCAACTGATACTTTCTCTTTCCCTTCTGTTTAGGAAAACAATGCAGTATAGTTCCCAAGTAAAACTTTTCTTCAAAGAATATAGTTTTCTAAAAATCAAACAGCTCCGTTTGAAAAGCGGTACCTCTGATTCATTTTAAGATTATAAACAAGTAATAGATAAATGAGCAGAGAATAGGATCATAAAAGCCATGAAAGTGGAGGACTCCTGTTGAGTTAACAGAGTGCTAGGGACCAGCATCGGTGCTGATTCACTCTTCACCGATTTATTGTTCTCTCTGCAGGTTTACGTGGTGCAATTCCCTATGCACTCAGCCTCCATTTGGGCTTGGAACCAATAGAGAAGCGTCAGCTCATTGGAACAACTACAATCATCATAGTGCTGTTCACGGTTTTGCTGTTGGGAGGAGGAACTATGCCCCTTATCAGACTGATTGACATTGAAGACTCCAAAGCACGCAAGAGGAACAAAAAGGACATTAATCTTAGCAAGACAGAGAAAATGGTATATTGTTGTTCTATTCAGACAATTATTTTTTTCATTTTCAGGAAGACTAGTATGATTTTTTTTTTTTCACTAAAAAGTAAAACAGAATGAGTGGAGGCATGGTAGAAAAAAGCCAAATAGTATTTAAAGTATCCCAAAGAGCTTGGTTAGCATGTACATAAGTAACTGCTTAGACAAAGGGGTGAGAAGCTTTGTCTCTTAAGTCATTTTAATTATAAATGAACCCATACAAATTAAAGTAACCTTAAAACATAAGGCAGATGCTACAGGATAGATTGAGTCACAGACAGAAATGAGCTAGTATATTGTGAGTCAGGAATTAATAATAGAAAACAACTTCTGAAAAACATTCTCTTGGAATGAGGCTTTATAAAGTCTTCAGTCTTCAGAATTAGCTTATTCTGTCTATGGAGGTGAATGTGTATGGGAAGAGTGCAGGTAGCATGGTGTGCTCTGATATAGGGCTTTTTCTTTTCCAGTGAGATGATGACACAAAAGTATTGTTTGCTATATGTACTCATTGCTTAGATTGTATGAGGAAGCTTGCGCACTAGAAATCCCTTAGCAATAACAACAGTACAAAACCATGGAGTATTTTAAGCCTTTTGGCATGAAAAAGGAAGGTAAGTGACTCTGGGAATCAACAGCTGGACAGATTCATGCAGCTGTAAGCCCTGGTAGGCTGAGGTGATTATTTCTATTTTGTTCTGTCATGGGAATTGACTGAAAAAGGAGACAGCGTAAGGCGGTGAAGCAAGTGGGAGGGAATAACTATTTTTTCTCAGGCTATTGCAATATTTGTGATGTTTCTAGGGAAATACCATAGAATCTGAGCATTTATCAGAGCTCACGGAGGAGGAATATGAAGCCCAGTACATAAAACGCCAGGACCTCAAAGGATTTATGTGGCTGGATGCTAAGTATTTGAATCCTTTCTTCACCAGAAGACTCACACAAGAAGTAAGTCTGTCTTGTTTTCTTGAAGCAAAACTGTGGTAGAGTTGTCTCTTATTTCACTCTGTACCATTCAAGGATCACAGTACAACTATACAACTTCTACACAAGGGGTAGTGAGCCATCTAACGCCTTACTTGTGCGTATGTAGAGCAGCTGTAATTAAAAGCCACACTGCACAATCGCTGGTGGATTAAATGGATTTTTCTGCTTAGCACAGCCTTTTGCTTGGAACTATAGCCAAAAATTGGCCATTCTTGAAATTGCAACCTTCATTTTTTTTTTTTTATATTTCTTCACTATGAGATGAAGAGTCTGAAGCTGTAAATGCAAAATGACACCTAGCTGAACACACAGCTTAACACCGAGTTAAGCTCAGAGGTGTGAATACTATGCTATTTTCACTCCAGGCCTCAGAAGCCTGATATTCCTTGGCTACATAATTCACTTTTTGTTTTCCTCTCCAATTTGAAATAAGCATTTTTTGCTGTGAGGTTAAAGACTTTGTGTTTGTATATTCAAACTCTAAACACTTTTCCACAAAAGCCAAAGGGTTTTATTTTTTTTTTTTTTATTTTGCAAAACAAGGAATGAATCCAGAAATCAAAAAATGACATTTGATTTGTAATTGGTAGCCAAAAACACAGGCTGCTGTCAAGACTGCAACCAAATGGTAGAAAAGTATGTGAATTGCCAAAGCAGGTCACAAGCTTCCTGCTGTCTATGGGAACATGTTGAGAGGAGTGAGATTCAAAAACACTGCCTTCTAGACAACTCTAATTGTTGAAATCCACAGAGGAAGACTGTGTAGGAAACAAAGAAAATGTCTCAAAGTATCGTCCCTGGAAGTAATTAATAGCTGAGCATTTGACATGTTTTGTACACTTAAAGATCACAAGCAGATTATTTCGTGAGAAGTACACTTAACTCATCATTCTGTTTTGCGCTCTGACTAACAAGTTGTATTGTACCTCAGCAACAATGTTTTCTTGTGCCTTAGGACTTGCATCATGGGCGCATACAGATGAAAACTCTCACAAACAAATGGTATGAAGAGGTACGACAAGGACCTTCGGGCTCTGAAGATGATGAGCAAGAGCTGCTGTAGCAGACCAGGGAAGAAGCACAGGGAGTATATTATTAGACTTTAGAAAGTGAATTTAAGTATCAAGACCGTAACTGCACAAAAGCTTCTGATTTGGGGCATATCTTGTTCTGTATGTTTAAACATCAAAAAGCAGATCTACTTTGCTTGGTATTATTAGTCAGTCACTGATAGCCACTTAAGTGTCAGGCTCTGAACTGAATGAAGAACTTTCCAGCTTTTACATCACAGCAAATTTAATGCAGCCTGTGAAGAATGTGGAAGCATCTGCCATGAAATTGTTTAATTGTTTAATTTTAATTGCTGTTTAATGTGGGTCCTAGTACAAAGCCTGCTGTGAGTGTTTGAAGTACAGAGCCATCATATGACTGCAAGATAGGATGAGTTGCAGCTTTTTTTTTTTTCTTTGAAAAGATACACCGATTCACATGGAGAGGCTTGATAGTTTAAACTATGAATTTGTTTTAGCACTGGTAAGGGAGTCTGTCTGGGATAAATCCTTGATTTGGGAGAGTTACAGGATCAAAGAATGATTTGGGTTGGAAGAGACCTTAGAGATCATCCAGTTCCAACCTCCTCTGCCTTGGGCGCATAGAATTGCACATTTTGAATCCAGAGAAGATCATTGCCTTGACAAATAGCAGATGCTGCACACAAAGAACAACTTCTTAATACCTCCATATTTTTGTCATATGAAATTGTCTTGGTATCTATTTAATGGGATGTTTTATTTTTATATTCTGAGATGTCGTCCTAATCAGTACTGTGGGTTAGACATGACTTGCAAGAGGTGTGGATTGCATGACATTAAAACTGCAATTTCAAATGCAGTTCTGCAACACTTTTTTAATTTTGCTAAAGGCAGTTGCAGTTAGTTTTCCCTGGTTCAAGTCTAAGAAAGCAACAGCTTTTCTTTTGCCTAAATTCAGGAAGCATTCCTAACACTCTGGAACTCACTAGCAGACTTGAATTCTAGTGGAATCAAAAGCAACTCTTCCCCTGTCGTTGGTTTGATGAATTAAGTGTGTACATGGGGAAGAAGGAGTCTACAAAAATCTAATGTAGATATGAAAGAGTCATTTTTGGTCTGGTTTTGTTATTAGGCTTTTTAAAAATCAACTGCTGGGAAAATGAAAGTCTATTTGGAGTCTTAAACCTGTGCTGGCTAAGCAGTTCTCCAAAATAACGTGTTATATGACCTGCTTTTCCATATTATTACTATTATTTTGAAGAACTGTGCTCATCCTAGAGCTGGAAAACACACTGGCCAAAGTCTGAATGAGATGCAAAATCAGCTTCTGGTATTGACCAGAAATGAATTAATGCTTGGTTTTCTCTTTAGAAGAGGATCTGTATTTTTCCTTCATCCTTCTAGATGAGAGTGGATTTCATTACATTTCAGTTACCCATCAGTCTTAAAATAGAGATATCAAGGAAGGTGCACAAGTTACAGTGCTGTGAAGGGTGGGAATGTGTGTTCAGGTTCTGTGTTATGTTTGTTCAGTGCAATGAGGACTGTTAAAAAATCTGCTCAGTGAGAATCTCTGTGCTGTCAGTGCCAGCGGACTGAAGCCGCCAACTTCTGAGACTTGTTTGTCTGCTGGAGGCAAGCATGTGTTATCTGTCTTGTCTTTTTTTGTCCTGTACCAGCTGGGAACTTAGACATGGAAGCCAGAATGGGGAGCTGGTAAAGTTGTGCTGTCATCAGGCTGACACTGACCTGTGTGGATTCTTATTCCTGCCCAGATCAGGAGGTTCTCTTCTCTGCAGGAGCTGTGCTTGAGTTTAATGTTCCAGATGCTATTATGCTAGGCATGGTGCTGTATCATAATCATGCTGAAATAGCAAAGGTGCTCTCATTGCTATGGTTATTCTGAAACGAGGCACCTGCAAAAGGAGTGAGGTCTGTACCAGCACGTCAACCATATCGATTTCCACTCGAGGTAAAGTGATCGTTACTGCCCTCTGTTGGCAGTCAACGGTAACGGCGTGACATCTCACGATCGTATGCTGAGAGTAGTTTAATAAATTAAATGGAAGCAATGAATTGATACAGCTAGAACGAATGAAATCACTCTGAAGCAACCGAAGAAAACCTTGGGTGTTTTCATTAAAAGAAACTATGCTGAAATTTACGAAGCTTAGATTTGTCAGAGCTTGGAATGAAGGTAAGTTTGTCTTTTACAAAATACGCACTAACTTCCATACTTGTGAACCAGTAGAAGAAAATTTTGCCATTATTTCAGTGACTGATTTCTGTATTTATCAATGCATTTACTTATGCCAGTAACTTCCAAGTTAGGATTTCTTCATTTTCTTGTGTAAGTATGTTGCTTCATCTTCCTTACTCAATTGCCCTGCAGCTACCTTACTTAGATCTTTTCCTATGATATCAGAACAATAGGAGACTCTAGTCCTCTTTCCACAAGGACCGGCAACCCCATCCTAACTTGGCCTCTCCTGTGAGTTTGTTCAAGGATATACTTTGTTTTTCTTCTTTATTCAGTGCAGAATAACCAGAAAATATGTAGGATGCAGATGTTACTAATTACAGATACTGAAGTTTTGTCAGTCTGGTGGAACCTGCCACCACTCCCAAGCAGTGCCACGTCCCTAGGCAGCTATGTGACCATCCCAAGTGGCAGACTGGCACCCCTGCACTGACTCACAGCAAGCACCTCCAGCTTTCATTTCATTGTTATTTTTAACTCAGCTACACCAAGAAACATTCATTGATTTTAATCTTTAAAGCATATGCAGACTGTTTCTACAGCCTAATCTAAAAGATGCCGTAAAAAGAGAAGAGAGCACTAGTAATTATCTGTAGCTCAGTAGCTTATCTTTTGGAAAGAACTGAGCTCCAAGCTATGCTTCCTACGTACCCTCAGCTTTTTCGAAGTTGTGCAGTGTGTGAGATCAGCCGCTGCAACTGGGCTTCCTCCACTTGACCTGAGTTTAAAGGGCGCAGCAGTAATATCCCCACCTGTGCAAGATGGTTTGCACCAATTACTTCATGGCAGAGCTGCATGCGGAATCAGGAGATGGGGTGAAACCCATGACACATCACCACCATTTTGAAGCTGCCATTATCCCTCTGGCAACCTGCTTTACAAAGAATTTCTCAAAGTGAGGAATTTTACTGCAGTTTTTCTTTGGGTTTTTAACCAATATGCATTATTTCAGCAGTTGAGCACTTGCCTCAGCAACTCCAATGTCCAGCAGAACATGGAGCACAGGAGTTACTGAGACAGAAGCTGTCCCTGGGAAGGACTGGGAGCTCCATCGCTCAACATCTGCAGCCCACCTACAGCTCAGCCCTCACTGCATGGGCACCAAACCCTGTCAAAGCCCCTGGGACAGCTCCAGCTCTGCAGCAGCAGCAGGCTCCCACTAAGTCACAACACAGTCCAGGTATGCCAAATCCTTCCAACTGGGGGGCCTGTTTCCTGCCCATCATTCACCTCTGAACCCAAGGCAGGGTCAGCACCCCTGACCCACAATAACAACTGGATACTTCTGGAAGCAACAGTGAGTGCAAGAAGCCTGACCAACTTTGGCAGGCACTGGGCTGCCCACAGCTGGGGAAGAGCTGTAAGATCTGGCCTTAGCACAGAGTAAGTAGAGCATGCCAGAAATCAGGTCTTCCCTCTCTGATAACACAGAGATGAGCAGGGAGGCACTGCATTTCCCATCTGCAAATTAGCATACAAATAAGAGTATCCAGTAAATGTGATTTTAATTTAAACGTCAATTCCATCTTATTGCTAAACTCAAAGAGGCTTCCAAGAAGCTGGACAGTGCAACAGCCTCCTTCCCCAGTGCATTTATTGGATTTTGGTGATGAGAGAGATACAGCGCAGCTCTGAAGCATTCCATCCATTCATGAAACTGCAGCAGGTTTCTCAATCTTTCTCTGCCTTCTGTCATATCTTGTCTGTGGCTTCAAATCTTCTCCATATTATGCCATGATTCATGAAGAACGGGGGGAGTGCTCAGAATTTGTTTGAAGTCTTCTGCCTCATTTTATCTTAAGAAGGAGCAGCAATAGTGAATCTGGGCTTCAGTGGAAGACAGCTGGCTGCAAGAACACAGGCAAGGATCTGAAGCTCTAGCTGAAGGGAGCAGGTGGAACTGAATGCTGCAGAATTTGTTAAATATGGGAAGAAATCTGAGTGCTCTGAGCAATCCCTGCTTTTAGAAACTCTTCACAGTGATCCTCTTCCCTCCCTCCTTGTTCTTTCCGTGCCAGTTTGTTAGTCTCTGATGTTTCAGTCTCAACAACTAGACTTTAACTCCAGGCCAATGACTAGTAAAGTTACTTGGCAATCCAGTTTCTCTCTTTCTCAGGCCACTTTCTAAAAGGTTTGTGAAGAAAATGTGTGCTTTACTTCTCTCCAACACATGCAAGGACAGAGAGAGAACAGCCCCCTGACACATATAACTGCCATGAAGAATCTGCTTCATAGTATTTAATTTCACAGCTAACAAAAATCCAGTATCCATCTGCTTTCTGTGATGCATGTCCTGCAAGGCCCACTTCTCCCTTCCTTCTGTGCCAAAGCATTTTAATTGATGCTGAGGCTAAATCTATTAGAAAACAACCAAGTAATTGGATCCACACTATGGTTAGGGAAAGGAAGAAGGAAATTTTGTCACATGTTCATTGATTTCTAAGTTTTTCTTGGGAATTTCTTAAGAAAGCAACTCTTTCTTCCCCCTTAGCCAGAAACACATTAAAAAAGGGAGCGAGCTCCCACAGCTCATTTTATATGTGCACATTAAAAGCCTATGCCTTTAGGATAAATGCACATCATGCTCATAGTTAGCTCTGTTTGGGCACTGAGTTACAGCACTTGCCCATACCCATGCTTTCAGCACTGCCTACAGCTCTGACCACCTCTGTGTGCATACCAGTATAATGTCCTCAGCTGCTGAGCAAAGCTGGGGCAGAGAGCACGCCCAGCAGGAGCAGAGGCTGGTGAACACCCACACACAGAGCACTATGGGTGCTCAGCGCTTTTAAGTGCACTGAAAATCATCTCCTCCACTCTCCTATGCTCTTTAGATGGCTCAGAGTGCCCATGGCAGAGGAACAAGTGAGTTACACCCACCAGTACCAGACCAAGTGACTCTGTCCATGAGAATAACATCTCTTGTTAACCTAATTGGAAACAATCTTTATTTAGGGCTGAGCAACTAATTCCTGTAATTCTTGTAATCCACAGCTCTTCTCCAGGCCATAATTCTGTCTTCCTCCAGAGCCTATGTGAGAAAGCAGCTGGGCAGGTACAGTGCCTGGCTGAGATGCTCCAGCAGAACACACTCTTGGAATGACATGCTGCAGGGAGAAAGGGGAGACCGACATCACAGAACTGTGCTGGTGACAAAACAGGGCTTGGCCTCATGCAGTCTAGAAGGAATTGTTCTTGCTCCTTAGTGTGCATGCACCCTGCAGCAAGAGAAGGAGAGAAACTGCAGTGCCTGCAGGACTTTATCTCCTTCAAACAATGGCAGGTCTCCATCTCATAGCACAGCAGGGAGCTGCAGAGGTCCTGTGAGATCAACCTGGAAAACAGTAGCAAATATCCAGGGGAGATGAACTTCTGTTTCTGATAAATTGCTTGGAACAGGCTGTATTTATACAGTTGTGCCTGAGCTATTTATAAAGCACACCTCTCATACAAAAAATGGTTAAAAAAACATCTCTTGCACTGATGGATATGCTGATGTCATTGACACACAGATCATGTGCGAATAGGGTTCAGTGGGACTACGGAGAGCTATCATTTTTGTACCTGAAAATAATTAATAATCTAGATCCTATAAACTCAGCTATGCACAGCACACAGGCAAATTAAACTAGGATCAGCACAAAAACTACTGCAAAACCTTCAGGCTTTCCCATTTCCTTAGGGGCTCATAATGCCATTCCTCTCCAGATGAGCTGAAAGTGGAAAACTGTCTGAGCCTATTTATGGGGGGGGTGCAGGGACCTGGCCCCAGGTTTACCCACAGGGCAACTCTTGAAGCAGAGTGGGATTTTCCTTGCTCCCTGACAATGCTACAAACTGCTCTGGTTTAAAGCGCTCCCCAGCGACCTGCACTAAGACATTGCACTGTCTGGGAATTGCCCTCCGGTGGGTATGTGACAGGGAAGCTTACACAAGCCTGTCCCTGTGCTGTCAGGTTCAGCAGTCACCAACCACAGAATGATCCGTGTGGGTACCAAACGCATCCATGCACATTTCTGCTGGGGTTTCGTTCCAGCTCAAAAAGGCTCAAGAATTATGAGAATGCTCTATCTTTACTCAATTTCTGCCTCCTGTGGAAGGGTTTTCAGACAAGAACATCTCCTTGGGGCTGCCTGGCCACATGATGTAGCCCCTTAGGACCAGTCTGCTCAGCCACACAGTTGCTGGGCATACAAAGCTGCTGTTGGATTTAAGACTTCAAAATGAGATTAAATTTAATTAATAAATTATTCTCTTAATGAGATTAAGAGTTAAGATTAAGCTGCCACAAGTACTTTATTGGAAGGCCTCATATTTAAGCACCCAGACCTTATTCTTGCTTTTATAGGAAGGATGAAGACTAAACCTATATCGCAGACTTATATTGGGCATTTGCATGTATGAGAGCACGGCTAGACTATCCTACACACCCCTGCTGTTAGCCTGAAAATTCATACATTGTATTGAATGTGGTTATTGCTCTTGCCGTTTTCCTTTTCAACCTATGGTACTTACTTTTTTTCAGCCAATGTGCCACAAGTCAGAGCCTTTCTTAGAGACGAGGAGGAAACTTGATAAGCTTGAGAACTCAGCCGACCTCCAGTTTCTTTCAATAGTAAATGGCAGGAATCAGTCCTGGCATAGTAGAAGCTTAGATTCTGCCCCCTGCCTAGCAAATAAAGCAAGTCACCAAGAAGAAAAAAAAAAAAAAAAAAAAAAAAAAAAATCACTGAAGAGCAAAAAGCACGGCTGAGCAATTGCTCAGTATCTGAAGGACAGATTGCAGAGTGGGAAGAAAGACAGCCCTGCACCTCCCACACAAAATCACTCCATAGGTTACAGAGTTTTCCTGTACCAGGGCTGCCTGCCCCCCTTGCTTATACACATCTGCTTTCTGCCTCCCTCTGTTACCCACCCAGAACACCTGCGTAAAGAGAAGCAACCGCATGCACACTCCAGGTCTCTCAGCAGACAAGCTGAGACGAGCACCAGCGCCCGAGGCTGGTGCTGCCTCTGCCAGCTCCCATGGCACCCGGGAATCCGCGCGGTTCTGAGTTCTAGCACTTCGCCGGCACGGTGGGACTGGGGGCCCTCAGGGATGCTCAAGGGGACTGTACCTTCCCCACGCTCGAGATGGTGCTGGTGGCCCCGTGTCCTGCCCGGGGATGCTGCAGCCCGGCCAGCACCCTGCTTATCCTTCCGCAGGAGCCGTTCCGCTCCCTGCCGCCGGAAACTTCCGCTTGGCAACTCCGGAACGCGAGGCGCGGCTTCCGCGCCTGCGGTTCAGTACCGGCTACGGCGGACAGCTCCGCTGCCCTCACCGCGCCAGCCGCCGTCCCGGGTGCGAGCGGAGCGCAGCCGAGCCGAGCCGCCGGCCGCAGCGCCACGCTGGGAAAGCTTCGGGACACCGTGCTGACCTGGGACAGGTGCAGGCTAGCAGCCCTCCCCGCGCATCCTTCCTCATCCCACTCTTCCCCAGATGGCCCTCGCACCGCTGCTTTCACAGCGAGGGAGACTAAGGGACGGAGAGCACCGCTCGAAGCACGTTCCCGCTGCTTCAGCATCCACAGGCTTTCCCTTCCCTCCCGCCGGATCCCCGCGTTCACCTGCACGGGTTCGGGCTGCTGCCCGCTTACCTTTCCCTGAAGTCCCGCCTGGTACCCGTCCCATACTGCCGTGCTGCGAGGGGCTCCAAGGACAGCCCTGGATTAACAAGCAGGGGCGAGCAGGGAGGAGTGCTGTGCAGTGCACTGTCAATAGGACCTGGTGTGTTTGCCATCTAAATCACTCGACCTGTCACTGTTTGGCAAGACGAGTCACAGCTGTTCCTTAACCACTTACTGTGTCCATTCTCTCTCCACTAAAAGCTTGCCCCTGATTGGCAGTCAGAAATAGAAAGAGTTAAGAGATCTAACATTCATTTTGTGAGCTCCAGGTGTTACCAGGGCTGCTGCTCAGATTGGATTTGGGTGCTTGAATTTGCTTCAGAAAAGAGCCCTAGAGCTGGAGAAACACATAGCATTTCCTCTAAAATGTTAGGAGCTCTTTTTCCCTGACAAAAGCCTTTCTCCTCACTGGCTTTTTCCTGCCCTCTGTACAGCAAGCCACAGAGCCTACCAAACACAACAGGGACAGCAGGAGGGCTGTAAACCACAACCTCTGCTGTTGAACTGCTTTGTAATTTCAGGCAAGTGATTGAAACTCTCTTATTACCTCCACCATGCAAGACTGGTAATGCTTCTTTTCTAGCTCATGACTGGGGGCCATAACTCTGATGACTAAGAAAGATCAATACAAATCCTCACTGTACTTTTTTCTGTTAGAGATAAAACCTCCAATTGACAGAGCGTCTTGTGCAAACCCTACTATTAAACCTGTTCAGGTCTTCAAGCAAGCCCACTGCAGCTGGAGCACTCAGAACACAAGGACATTTCATTTTAGCCTCGATATCAGTTGTGTTCATAAGCAGACAGCAGGCTAAGCTTCAGAGGAACACAGAGCTACAATACAATCAACAAGGCAAAAGTTATTTTCTGGAAAGCATGCTTCTAATATTTGACTTCAGTAACAACAGGGTTGAAAGGTAAGAAATCCTTCAGGATAGTAGAGATCAGATTCCTAAAGACAAGAGAACTACCACAAACAGGCATAGAGAAAATTCTGAAACCAAACTCCCTGAAGATGAAGTCATTGGCAGCTGATGTTTTCCATAAATCCCCATACCCTCTCCCAGTCCCACACCGTTACGTGGCTAAGACTGGTGGTCTTGGCATGTCATGCTAACAAAATGAAACTGGAACGTTTTAGATCCAGTTTCAGTGCTCTCACTTTTGACAAATCGTGTCCTCTCCTTGCGCTTCTTTTGTGCTGCCTACAAATAGCATTAATAGCACATATTACCTGTCCGCACACAGCTCTGAAATGCTCAGAACGAGTTTTTCAGCATGCCAGTCACGCTTTCCCCTTTGGAAGCTCCCAGGCACTTTTCATTCCCGCTGATCCCACATATCAGTCTGTTGGGCCTCACTGTGCCAAATGCCCTACAGCCACCTGTGTCCCTCACTGGCATTCCTAAACACACCTTTGCTGAAGAAGCAGTTCAGCAGCTTTGCAAGTAACTTAAGGATGAATTTGATGGGTAATATCATATAAGAAATAGTGCATTTATTTCAGATAGATCTATGCTATGAGCTACACATACTATTGCCCAACTTTTCACCATCTGTACAAGCTTTTAGCTTTATATTAAACAGACATTAATCCCATGCTTGTATACTTAGATGGATGCATAACACACATGTTCTTGAGATGCATCTCCCCCCTCACAATTTGTACTTGAAACTGAAATGGAACTATATATTAAAATACACACTTAAGTTCTTGTGTTTGGCTCTTCAGTGCCACCTACAATTCCCACTGCCTGTGAGTTCTGGTTTCTCACATCCCACTTGTCCACTGTGCTTCAAATATTACTTGCTACTTGCAGTGCAGCTGTCCAGAGCTTAACTCTCAGCTTCCAAACCCTTCTTCCTTGACCTGCCCTGTCTAGCTCCAGATAAGACATTGCTGTGTCCCCAGGAATGTGCTGAGTGCTTTCTTTGACCATGGTGCCTCCTTTATGCCACATACTCGCCTTGTGTCCCAAGGGAAGAGAACAGCACAATTTAAGGATGACATGATACACTGAACACACTGGGTTTACAAGCCTCATTTTCTGCAAAAACTCTGCAAGCATGCAGACACGTGCTAACATTCACAGTGTCTCATACTTGCACTGCAAAGTGAAATTAGTGCACTTAACATTGGCAGATAGGTGCATGCCTCAAGGTCCTCAATATATAGGAACAGCACACTATGTATAGAAATGGAAGTGCACAGAGGTCTACATGCCATGGTTTTGCAAAAGGCTCTGCATGAGTGAAATGACCTGGCAATAAACACAGCTTCTGCAGTGGCATATAAGGTGGTAAATATGGTACAAATCAAATACAGCTTTTAGGACACACCTAAGTGACACAAAAGGATACTATACAGTAGCTAACTAAAGGTGGCTGGAAATCCAAGCAAGAGGCAAACATGTAACCAAAAAACTGGCTACTGTTGAATCCTCCCTCCCAGCCACACATCACACCCACTACCAAAAGGATCGGTTGCTAGGATCATTAAGGAAAGACCCATGCCACACCCCACTCCAGATTAAGTTCCTTTGATTATTTTTTTCTTCTAATGTTCAAAGTCTACTTTGAACTCACAGATTTAGTATTTTACCAGGTTATTTTTGGAAAACGCATGTCAGATGAATTTCCATTAGAAATGCATCAATTTAAATAGATCTTTGGCCAGACTTTTGAATTGCTCCTAATTCCTTTTGAAATCTATCAACTCACTTTGTCATTGCCTTGCCTTCTGTGTTGGAATATAAATCTGTATTGTTTCAAAGGAAGAGTCACTTTTGCACAGTCATTAGATACCACTTCATTATCCAGTTCAATTTTTAAACCATTTTTTTTCCTGTTCTTCTTTATAGGATTGCCAGGGCAATAACTTTCTCCCCTTATCTTCCTATTCATACAGCCCTCTGGCTTATGTGTTCTTTCTTTCCCATGTTCCAATGGCTTCATAGATTTTAATGAGCCTGTGGTCATATCTGCTATTAATTCTGTACTGTCAGTTCCTACCACAGTGATAAGCTACAGGCAGAAAGAGTAGGATTAAACTAGTATCAAAGCAGCATTCTCTCCCATATGTGCAGCTTCATTTGACTTGAATTCAGTAAAAGTTATCTTGCCAAAAGCTTTGGACCTGTGGAAAACAGGAAATAGGAAGTACAACAACAACAAAAAAATGATTCTCAATCTGTTCTGAAAACTACCAAGCAACACTTACACGCTGTCCTGAGACTACAAACTCAGGAAGCTCCAAGTAGCAAAATACAATAATGATGCTCATTTTGATCATTTCTAGCAGGCAGAGCTCCTGATGACAAAGTCCTGAAGATTCCGCACCACTGCAGCTATAGCCCAGACTTACTGAACTAGACAGCATCATGGTCCCCAGTACCTATCCTTAGGACCCAGAAAGTCTTGGGAGACACTGATTGAAACATCTCCTTAAATGAGGTACAAGCAAGCAGTTTCCTTAAGCCTAATCAACATGGCTGTTTCCTTAAGCCTAATCCCATCCACACTTAAGCACTGCCTGCAGCAGAAAACACTGTAATAGAAAACAGTATTCTTGTAACACAAAGCTTCACTTCTGCTACTCCTACCCTTAATTATTACCCACACCACACATTCACTGCAGAAGTTATACATGAATGTTTTCACAGAAGCTGGGCAAGTTTTTTTTACACTCCAGAGCCAGTCTTGGGCTGTGCTGTGTCCTCCCAAAATGAGAACAGGAGGTGCAGGCTCAGTGCACACATCACCTGCTGCTTTCCCTCCTAGCACTGGGAATGGTGCCTCTCAGAGAACCTTCTGTGATTAAGGTCTGGAGAATAGGAGAATTTAATCACAACAAAAGCTGTAACACTGGTCAGCCTAGAAGGACTTCTGCAATATGATGCACAGCATTGGGGAATTAAGCCCCTCTCCCCTACAACGGAAAAGCAGAGCATATACATCCAACCTACTGCTTTCTACCAAGGAGGCCCAAAGCCAGCATGCACCATAGGGTCGTTACAGATAGAAGAATCTCTCTCATCTAATACCATCTAAAAGGATGCTGGAACAGGTTTCCATTTTCAGGTCCAGGAACCAAGCATAATGCAGAGCTGGAAATGCCATCTCCTCACTGCACGCCTCAGGGCTGGGCCACCTCATCCCAAAGCGGCCAAAGTTACAGGAGATGGCTCACAGCAGCACCAAGCTGCTTGGCATGGCTGAGCCCTGCAACGCAGTGCAAGGAAACAGGCCCTGAAAAGGTAATGCGGCAGATGGATTCCTTGTCCCCTGCTGCTTCTGCTACTGAATGGAGCCATGCCAGCTGCAGCTAGTAAATTGGTGCAGCTGCCCTTCTGCTCGGCATACCCAAGCTCTGGCAGCAGAGCTCTGGCAGCAGCTCTCTGTCATCTCCCCCAACCTTCTAGAGTCACAATACATCACTCCCCCTGTAACTATTACAAACTGAATGCTTCACTGTAACCAAGAATACATCAAAAAAAACCTAGCTGAAGGAAAACCTTCAGTCAGCCAACCCAGTCTGAACATTGCAGATAAGCAGGCAAAACTGTCAGGTATCTGGTAGCTTCTGGTGGCAGAGAGGGCTGAGTAAGGGAAAGGCAGCTGTTTTCTGGGGCTGGATTTAACACTCCCACCCAGCCACACTCCAGTCTTTGCCACTCAGCTCCTCAGTAGACCTAGTGTGCTAATGCAGGTTTCCAACATGTTTCCTCTCCACCCTTTAAAGAACCACAGAGATTCTCATTATTAGCCAGTAGGTTCCTAGGAGCTCCTGTGAACACACGAATACACAGCTCTCCTCCCCACCACAGAGCAGCCTGTGCGGAGGTTCATCAAGAACACACAAGTTCATATAATTGCACTGAAGCACATAACACAGTGCTCCTTCTTAGACTTGCTTGTAGGTAGCTTTTTTTTTTTTTTTTTTTTTTTTTTTTTTTTTAAATTAATGGTTAACTTAGTAGGGTTTGGGATCTGCATATGCCACTGGCAGGGATCCACAATTGGGGCACTACAGAAGTAGTCTGACCCACATGGAAAGCAAACAATACACACACACAGCAATGGGGAGATGTACAATGACTGCAGCTACGTGATAATAGTTCACCAGTACTGGTTATACTTCAGAAATAAATTGCTAGTCTTTGAAAAGTTAGGATGAAGCAGTTACATGTGCTGCACACAGATCAAGCTACCAAACTGATTTTACTTACTCCAGGGAAAAGCAGTATTTTTTCCACTAAGGAGTTGATGAACAGTTGTGCACTGGTATTTCTTTTTCTTTTTTAAAAACATGTAGATGATGAAAAAATCTCAGAGCAGTATGACTATCATGAGAATGATTTCTAAAACAAGAAGCATGACAGCTCCACACCCACAACAGCAGAAGTAGCAGCCACATGCTACTGGTCGGAGCTTACATTAAAGTTATGGTTTGACACTGTCTTCAATGCAGTGAATTGCACATGAAATAGTGAAAGTTCGGTACAAGGTGAAAATGACAAATGGCAATGCTACCCAGGTCAGAAAGTAGTTCACACCCTTGCTGCAATGCACTGAAACACCATCATAGTGCCTGTATAATCAATGAATATAAAGATGTTATAATTATGAAATAAACAAGAGAATTTGGCAAAGCAGATTATAATAACAAATAGAGAATACATAGAACACTTACCCACATCCTGGGCTCACTGCAAAACTCCAGAGGAGGGATCTCCAGAAGAGATCCTTCCCCACTGGTAGTCAGCTCCTAAAAGGGCCTAGGAGAGGTGCAGCCAGGCTCCACCCCTTCCAGCAGCACAGCTGAATTGCCTTCACCTGTGCTCCCAGGGCTGACTCAGTGCTTGCCTCAGGTGATCAATCAGAGGTTCAGGCCATGATTCAGCAGTTCCCATACAGTGCCCAAGCTGAAGAAGAATACCATGACCACCAAAACCTGCATTCACAATCTGCAGCACTAAGAAAGAATCCCACCAATAAGGAGTACTAGTAATAAAATCCTTCAGCCTCCTCTAAAGCTCCCTGTAACATGAATTCGATGCCTCTCAGACTCTGAATGCTGAGAGAGAAATTTCTCGTTGATGCTAAGGAAGGGGGGGAGGGAGGGGAGAGGGGAGGAAAAGCAGGTTGCTTCATGTTTTTCTGGAACATTTCCACTTGCCCACCTCTTTTCTCCACCAAGCCTTTCCAAGTTCAATAGAAGCCCATGTCTGGCTTTAATCACAGACAACTTAGAATGCTGTTCAGTGTCAGAAAGATTGTCATAGCCTCTCTGCCTCTGTACTATAGCAGAAAAGCAGGAGCTACCTGGCAGCATCTCATTCTCTTCAGGCACAGCAATGTCTCCCTGTTTGCAGGGATTCCTAAGAACTTAGGATCCCCTTCCTTCTGTAGAGGTCAGGATAGCAAGGCAGCTGTTTCCCTCTCCCAATAAAATAACAACAAACCAGCATATAGCCAGAGTTCCCATAGCTCTGTGGGAGGATCAAGGCAGTACCAGAAGTGAAAGAAGAAAAGAGATTACATCACTTTGGACACTATGCTCTAATTCTCTGGTTACAGGTCAGTTGGTCCTACAATTCTATATGCACAGCTGGGTATTACAGTCACCTTTACTGACTCCTATCCATCAGCACACCATCATCTCTGACTGCTCTGCACATGATGTCGTAGCAAGATTCTAGATTCCTGCCTGAACCAAAGGGCCATTACACAGTATAAAATATCTCAGCGTATTTTCAATGTAGACACCTTTCAGTACTGTGAGAAACAGCCTTGCTTTCTGTACATTAGCACACCAAACATCCTGTCAAACAAAGGAGCTGTTCTCTGGCTCTCCTACACATCTCCTCAAATGGAAGAGCTTCAGTAACGTCTGCAGGATTTTAGAGTTACAAAAGCTGCTGCCATATAATACATGTTAACCTTTTGCCTTCCTTCAGGCAGTAAGATCCAATGCACTGGTCTCTGCCTTGTATGGTGGCTCAATGCTCAAGGCTGCCCTAATCGCAGCAGGGCTATACATAAAGTACAAAACCAGAAAGCTACTTTAAGTACTGATTCCCTGCCTCTAAACTTTCAAACTGGCAAGACACATAAAAATATTGTCTAAGGGAATATGGTCAACTGTAGAAAAAAAAAGGTAATACAAAACAACTGCAATGCCCAATTTTGCTTAATTTTACACAAAAGATCTAAGACATTTCATAGACTATCCCAAGTTAAAAAGGACTCATAAGGGTCATAGAAACCAACTCCTGGCTCTACACAGAATCACCCATTTACATGCTTACAAACTCTTTAGACAACCATAATCATGATTTTCAGAAGGAACTGTGGAATATCCTTCACAAGGAATAGACAGGTACATTTGTATTCACACAGATGGTAACGACCATGCTAGAAGGCCTAGTTAGCTCCCAGTGACCTCAAAGTACCTGTTTTGTCTCCAGTTCAATTCCATCACCTTGGAACTGAAGCACCTCCTACTTTTCTCTCACTCTGGCAGCATTACAATGATCATATTACTCAGGCTCCCTCCCCTTCTAAGCAAATAACAGAAAGGGGAACCTCTCACCCAACAAGACACTACAGCATGATTAGCTACACAAACTAAATGCTTAGAATCCAAAACTGTTGTCCAGAACAGATAAGTTTAAAGAGCTGCCAGCTCAAATTGTCAAGTTTAAGCTACACAATGATGCATGGAACCTTTAAACTTCTGTTCAGAGCAAAAGACACAGGCAGACACATATAATAGGTCTGTCATCAGAAACATCAGTCCAGTCAGAACAGTCAGCATTGACTTGTTTAAAATGTGCCAGAAATACATTAGCATAAATAGCACAGAGATGTAAGACAAGACTTCCTGCAGTAATACTTCTGTCATCTTGAACCTGATTTTTTACAAACATCCCAAATACTTCCAGGAACTTCAACAGATCACAAGATTGTGTAAATGGAACTTGAGGCCTTTTAAGCATTCACCTGACATTCAGCTGATGTGCTCCAAAACAATGAATCAAAGGAAAAACAGTCTAGTCTGGGACCTGAGAAATTATCCAGCTCTAGAGCTAGAAGGATGCAATAGCAGCCACTAGGCCTGCCTTGAGTGCCAAAAAGTACATCAGCAGTATCACATATCTTTTGTGATACCTAGCATCAGAAAACTTTATCAGAAAATCTGCAAATGATATCAAGAGTCAAGCCTGGAAAACAATGTAGGTCAGCTTTACATCGCACATAAAACCTGCTTACTGCCCCCACATTAGCCTGTCTGCTGCAGACTGCAGACATGTTCTTATGGAACAAACAGGCATGCTGCTAAGCCCTGAAAATTAACTTTAAAAAAAATAAAAAAAAATAAAAAAACCTAAATTCTGCAGGCGCTCCATCCAGTCTCATACAACTGAGGCTCATGATACATACACACTTGCCCATTTTATCCCCAAGATTACTTCTGTGTACCAACTCACTTCTGCATGCAAAACACAGTTGAGAAACAGACAGCTACATGCACTCAACCTTAAGAAAAGAGTTAAGCCTTTTCTTAAAGGCCTCTTTATTTTTCAATTCCTTTGAACATAAATTAGTTTTAACAAATCAGATGCAAAACACCTGCATTTTCAATTAGCATATATTTTACTGCATCAATCACGGCAACCTCATACAGTAAGGTACACAAAAATAGAGCATGGTATCACTTCAATTCAACACAGTTTTGTACTACAGTATTCAATGACATATATATATAGAGGACTTTTCTATCTCAAAGCAAGTATTGTCCCTGCTGTATTCACCGTAAGAATTACGTGGCATCACAGTTTTAGAGTAGCCATATGGAAATTGAACTAGCAAACTAGAAGATACACTGTGCAACAGCCATACAGGCATGACATTTCAGAAGATGAACAAAACCAAAATAATCACTGAAAACAACCTTTAGACTGTATTTTAATAGTAAAATTGTTTTTAAATCCCTCATTATATACACAATGTATCTACATTTGTTATATTTATATGCATATATACATTTATAAAAAACATATGAGATTCTGAAAACCTTAAAATCATTCACCTAAACAACGTTTACCCCAACCTTCAGGGTCAGAAAGGCAATACTTGCCTATAACATAATATTCAGTTGCAGTCGCTTGATTCCGAAATTCCCGACTGCTAAAGACATACCACTCATCTTGTCTCTTAGTGCAAGCTGTACAGTAACTTATTGTTCTCAGCCCTCTGCAAGACTCAAGTTTCACTCTATTTTCATAATACTTCTGAGACCCATTTACAGCTAACATTATTTCAGCTATTTTACATTATTAGCCTATATGCCTCCCTCTACACCTACACCTCAAGTCCTCTACCCACTCCCCCCAAAAATTAAGTAAAATGATCTTTCATGCACACCTCTGTCACACAGGGGTCAACATTTACATTTCAAAGCCTAGACTCTAACAGTGTTTAAAAAAAACCCTAAGTGAATAACTTTAGTACAAAGTGGACTACATAGTTTACAATTCAGCTAGAGGTTTTTGTTTTGTTTTGTTTTTTAACAGATATTTTAAAGACATTTAACTTTGCACATCAGATTGGTTTGCCTGATATTTTGTTCTAACTAGCTAGTCTGAATATAAGAAGTTAGGAGGATTATTGTGGAATCTCCTCTATGCAAAAAGAAACAAAGAGGCCCTACAGCCTACTAATAACTGGGTGTTGCTTGGGGGCAAAACCGTACAGAGCCTAGCACAAGGGTTCCTATGTGTTACAGTAACACAGATGAATATCATTTACCAGATTCACATCCGTAATTGTTAGGTTTACTTTAACAGTAAACACAGGATACACACATGAGCTCTGATTTTTCATCAGGCCAGCGCTTTACCTGCTGACTACACTACAAACTGCAGTGAATTTGGACGCAAGCGTAAGATTTATACTTACAGTTCCTATAACCACAAAGAAAAAGCGTGCACTGAGAACCAAAATCTTGCAGTTTTTAGACAGGACTCCACCTAAATTAGTGGTAGCCTTCGCAGAAGAAAAAAGAAAAGCTGGATTTAAAAAAACTGATCAGAGTAAATAATGTCAGCCTGCCACAGCAACTACAACAAGCTATGAAATACAGTACAAGTAGAAACAAAAAGTCACCTGAACAAATAACCCAGAGAGACTTAGTAGTTATAATGATTTTACCACCTTTAAGAACTCAACATATTAAATATTTATTAAAAATAAACTGTTTCCAAATTACCTGTTTACAGTACAAAGAACAGTACGTAATATATGTGCAACAGAAAGTAAGAGTACTCATCAGGAAGGACAACACTAGGCAAAATTTAAGTGACACGAATACAAGTTCACCTTTTTAAAATGCGGAACAGTAAAAAAAAAAAAGCAGGATGATATTGGCAACACGAGAAAATAAAGCACATATTGTTCAGATTCAGATTATATAAGTTCAAGATAAACAACTGGGACATAAGGAGAGAAGGAAGAAACGAAGATAAGAGATGCTGTGGTGTTTGATTTTGGAGATCAACAAAAGGCAGATGTTTCGAAAAATAGTCCTTGTTGGCAAAACAAGCTATTCACATGTTTCTTGCACATTTGAGAGTCATACTTTACCAAAAAACGGCAGTAGTTTAACACCCACAGAAAATGTGAATCTTAATTCTCAGAGCCTCACGTAGCTTCATTTGGGCAAAGAGAAGACTAAAATGGTGTGAAATGCGTGATGTCACTTTTCCATAATGCAACAGCTGCCAAGATATATATATTTTTTTAAAAAGTGCTCTTCTCCCTCACTTAAATTGAGAATTAATTATGATTTAGGAGTTACCTAAATAATAGCAGCATGAAATCATATATCTGCAGCATTTATTAAGCCACAAAAATCAAGAACTGGCACCTGATCACTGAACCATGTTCCAAATATTTGGGCATGTCAATTTTGCAAGAGGTCAGTGTTTTACTTCTCATCAGTGGCATCAGAACATTAAGTAGCCCTTTCCCTTCCCCCCAAAATGGACCAATCAAATCTACCTATAAACAACATGGGACAGTTGGGTTGATTTATAGTTTAACTGATTGTTAGGCATGAATCTGTGAAGCTCGCTTTTCCTACAGCAGGGATCATAGTAGTAAGCATTGAGGCAAGTGTCACATGAGACTTTTGAACAAAACATGCAAGTATTTGCAGCTCCAGATCGGTTACAAAAGCCGCAGCGTGAGGTGCTCGCAGGTTTGGATTTTGAACTGAATTGAGAAGCTCTCTCTTGACTTTGAGTCTGTGATGTGTACTGAGGTTTCTCTCTTAAAGCAGAGGCAGGAGATAAGCCATCATTTGGAAGTGGTTTGATGGAAAAGGTGCTCTGTTTCACTACTGGGTAGTCCTGCCTGGAGTTGAACAGATTGTCACACTTTTGGCAAACAGAAGCCCCACAAGGTACGCCACAGTTTTGGCACTTGAGGGAAGCTGTCTCTTTGGCTAGGTGGGCGCGTTTGTGGTAAACAGGGTTGGCATCATTTTTTAACAGCCACACATCAGGCTTAATAGCTTCCTGCCTTTTAAAATTTAACATACTTCTAGTATCAGGATCAGTATAGATATCTAAGTCCTCTTGAGCAGAAAAATAGGAGCTGTAAGGGACATTTGTTCTCAACATGCCATTAGGATGAGATGAAGTTGGCAAGAATTCATCTGAACATGCATGTGGTGAGCTTGACATTGTCAGTAGAGAGGGTGATGGACGAATAATTTCATCTTTGATGTCATCTTCCACATCAACTAAGATTGGCTCTTTCCTGAGACTCAATGAGCTCATCAACGGTGGTTTCTTATTTTCCCAATAATTGTCATATGTGTCTACTGATTTAGAAGCCTTGCTCACTTTTGGCTTGAAATAATCCTTAGAGGCCCGTTCACTTGCTGATTTCTGAAGTACCATTCGTGCCATGGAAGTATTTAAGCTTTCTTTACATTCTGCCCGCCGTTTCATAGCTTCTGAGCAGCCTCTAGTATCTTCGTTGCTATTTTTTCGTTCATTTATGACATCGATCTCCAAATAGCCTTTATCTTTCACTTGCAAATGAATTTCAAGAAGCTGCTCACATTCCACTTTGGCCAAAAAGAGTTCAAATGAAACCATTTTCACTTGAATAGCATCAATCTGCTCTTTGAGCTTATACATTGTTCCCACTTCTTGGACATAGCCCATGTAGTTCAGAATCTGCCTTACATCATCTTCAGTGAGGGCAGACTTTACATAATATACAAAGGGTCCCGTGTAGGTCTAAGGAGGTGGGGGGAATAAAAGGAAAACTAGGTTACAAATTCAGCGGAAGACTAGATTTTCAGAAAATTCAGTGACAGATACTATAGAATTAAATAGAATATTACAGAGAAGACATGCAACTCCCACGGTAAGGTGAACTCCATTTCTGTAGCCCTCCTGTTTCAGCAGATGGAAATTCTGCTTGAAGCAAGTTCCAAATAGGAGAATTTTCATTCCAGTTGAAGTTCTAATTAGCATGGTATCCTTCTTGTTGAGTTAAATCATTATTGTGTACAATGACACTAACTTTTATACGCACCAGACATGTGTTTGTAAGTCTAACGCTAAAGCAAAAAAAGGCAGAGATTTCATATATTCCTCGTGGACAAGAAGCAGCTGAATATAACAGGAAGATGGTATTACTGCAAAAGCACTTAAGTCTTCTTCAATGCATATTTAACTACATTCAGGGGCACTTTATTTTGTGGAGAGTAAGGTGTACAATTACTACACAACTCCAATGCTTGTTTTCTTTAGTATTAGGTCAAGAGCTTCCAATAAGAAAGCCCCAAAACAATTGTGATTTTGTTTAAGTTGCAGTTCCCTTGGCATCTGGCATACCTGAAGTATACTCTTAACACAGGCCAAATTGCTTCTGACTGCAGAGAGGAATGCCTTGGCCATTGTATATTTGTCCAGAACAAGAAGTGGATCCACAGCACACAACCAAAGCCAATATTAGCAGGTGCACTTAGAGATATCCTGGATGGATCAGCAAGCATTTCGTAGGCCAGAACTTAAGACACGGATACACTGAGAGATCTAGTATGAAGTAATGGTCTTCCCTTAGGAGAAAGACTCTCAATCATCCCTGCCCGTAGCAGGGAGGCTAGAACTTTAGATCTTTAAGGTCTCTTTTAACCCAAACCACCCTATGATTCTATGAAATGCACCATTCACATTAAAATTCTCTCTGCTAAATTGTAAAATACTGTCTATTAAGAAAAAAAAAAAAAAAAAAAAAGAAAGCCCATCACTAGCACACACAACCTGCAAAAGACTTCAGACATACACCAGAAATGTTGTTTCTACCCAAGTCTCAGAAACATTCAAGTCACCTGCAGTGCTTATTGTTGAAATGCTACAGCAGCTTTGAATAGGAAAATAGGGATAACAAAAAATGAAACTGAAAACTGACAGCAGACATCTTATTAGCAGACTTGCAGTACTCAAGTCAAGCAACACACAAGTTTATACTTTTCACTGTGAGGTCATAGTATAGATGAATAATTTGAAAGTGCATTAGAATCAAAATTTCATGATTCAAAATTACAAGCAAGTAAAATACATTCTAGAGGCAACTATTTCAGTGAATCCTTCAACATCATCACATAACTTATGGGAACCTCAGCAAAGCACCTGCTTAAAACCACACATTGATCACTAGTACTTGTGCTACAGTAATAGCGGATGTAAAATAAAAGGCTATGAACTTAAACACAATTTAATTACTCACTGATGTTAAAGCACCTCCAAGTAGAAATTAAGCACATTAGGAGAAAAGGCGAACAAAAACCTTAAATAAGCTCTTCCTGTATTTTATGGTTACTTTAGAAATGCATACAGTATTTGTACTTCTCTTGGGCAGTCTCACCATCACACACTTCATGTACTTCACCTCTGGTGGTTTCTATTTACCAGCTGTATAAAGCCACATTATCAATCATTCTAACATATAGAAAAAAAAGTTGTCATAAGCTAAATGCATGACATGTTTAAAAAAAAAATTACGTCTTCAAATATAAATGTCTTACCTTAATATGTTTGAACTCCTTTTTCCAGGGATATAGAAAGAGATTAATTCCAAGAGTCTCAAGCATGCTGAATGCATTATGCAGAGAATGTAAACTCGAGGATTTCAGAGATCTCAGTGAGTTTTCAGCCATCTCATAAAATTTTATCAACCGGAATCTATAAAAGGGATCAATTTTGGGAAGGCAAAATAAGGCTGATGCTGCCACTCGCAAATATTCATCATTAATAGGAGGCTGTTTGCTGTCAGAGACACTCAGTTTGCATTCATGGAACTGTACATACTTTCTAAATAAATCGTCTTTATATTTTGTATCCATTGAAATCAGCTTTTGTCTCGGGCCTGGGAAGCTACTTTGTCTCTTTCATGGTTATTGGGCAGTCGGTTGATAATCTGGTATTAAGAATCTTCGGAAATGGCAACTCTTCTGGAATAAAAATTGAAAACAAAGACAAGTCATCACAGTTGCATAAGTCCCAGATATCCACAGCACCTATTTACTTCACAGGATTCTATAAAATGGTTCACAGCAGAGTAGCTCCCAAAACAACCTCTCAACCTCCCTGGGTTTCTGAAAAAGCACATTCATCAACAGGAATACTAGTGTCCTGCTTTCCCATTATTCTATTCTTTGTTTTCAATTTATCTGAATATAACAGAACACAGCAAACCTAAATCAAACGAGGCACTAGGAATTTGATAAAAGAAAGTCCACGTAGGCTCATATCCACACTGAGGATTCCTTGGGTTAGGGAATCATGGCCAAAGTAACTCATAACTACAGACTGAAAGGGAAAGCATAAGCTTTCATGATCTTGTTTTATTTTACTGTTTTAGATCAACCAACTTACACAATCATGATTTTAATCAGATATTGTGATTTATTTCGTATGTACTAATAATTATTCCCACACTACACAGAAATAACTGATGCCAAAACAAGCCTCTCCATGTTAATTCCCCAAAGCCAAGTAATGAGGAGTCTAGCAGACTATCTTGACAACCTGAAGAACTTGTGATTAAAAAGTAAACCACGGTCTTTGTGTTTTATGAGAGTACAATCTAGCACTTCTCAACTGCGAATCAAAATGGAGAGAGACAAAGCATTAATTCAGCTGCAGAGACACTGAAGCAACACTTCAAAAAACACTTTCTATTAATTCCAGCTGCTGGGATATTGATCAATGCCACCATACGCTCCTGTTAAAATGCAAATCACCAGTAAGGTCAAAATTAAGTCCATAAGAGTAACCATTACACAGACAAGGGGGAAAAAAAAAAGCCACAAAAAAAGCCACATGCCACAGGAGGCCAAGAAAAGCAAGCAAGCCAATAGCTTAACAGCTAATGTTACTTGAGAAAAGGATGTGCTTAATAACCACGGCATGAGAAAAGTTCACTGTTTTAACTTCTGCTTAAAGGCATACAGCTCATTGCTCCCCAAGTCAGAATTTGCACTAATGTCAAAAGAAGAAACCGTGAATTGCAGTGTCCAGTTCTCAATTTGCATCTTAGTGTTAGGAAGAGAGAAGAAAAAACATAATTTAGCCCTCTCCATAGAGTTTGCTCTTCCCTCTCACTCCTTTTCTCAGGCTGGACAAGATCAAGTTAATACACAAAACTAACCTAATTACTTATACTTAGCAAGAAGAGCTCAGTCTGATTTGTACATTAGTAACATACCCTTTGGAGAAACAATGGCTTAAGCAGGTAAGAAGTTGGATCAAGTATTAACATTCTTCCATGTACAGCATTAATAACTGCCTAACAAAAGAGCTCCACATGAAAGCTCAGGATTAAAAAAGTGTCTACAAGAAAGGACTTCAGCAAGACCCCATAAACTGTGATATTCACAACCATCATCAGCCCCAGCTCTGACTTAATGTTTATATGTATGCCAGAGCTCAGGCAACTGAAAGCAAGAATATCAAGGCAGCCCCTGCAGGGTTCCTCCTCTACTCACACACACATACAGCTATCCCAGAAGCAAAAGCTCCTGGGAAAAACACCATAGGCCCTTATTACCATCAACACCAATAACATCAGAGATCTAAGGCTTTCACCAAACGCTTGAAAATAGAAATAGTACTAATAAAAAGCTAAACGGAGTCCAAGAACGATTCAAAGAACTAAGAGCACACACAAAGTCCACCACCAAACGCAGGACAAGCACCAAACTCAGCACACGCGAGCACTTTTCCTCCTAGCACCCACCTGCTGCAAACCTTCCTCCAGTCAGGACACCGAGGGCAGCCGCGGAGAACAGAGCGGCCCAGCACTTTCGGACCTCCACCCTCAGCGGGCGGGCGCGGCCCTAGCCTGGCACCGAACCCTCGGCAGCCCCGCGGGACCGCCTCCTACCGCTGAAGGTCACGGCACCGCATTCCGTGGGCCGCGCCTGCCCCTCACCGCTCTGCGGCCCACCGTCGCTCAGCCGGAAGCATCCGGTGACCCGGATGCAGGTGAGGAGCCCACTAGACACCGCGCCTACACCGTCCCAGCGGCAAACAGCCCCAAGAAGGGCTTACCAGCAGAGGTGCGGGCACCTCCAGCCTCAGGGCACGATCTGCGAGCTGCGGACAGTGTGAGCGGCAGGAGGCAGCTGACAGCGGCGCCCCGGAAGTAGATGGTGGAGGGCAGAAAGGCACCGCCTCCTCTCGTGAAAGGCACTTCCGGTGCTTGACGTCAGACGGCTGAGGGGCGGGGTCGTCGCGTGGCCCCTCCTCCCAGTGGCAGGTCACACCCCGCAGCGCCCGAGCGCTCCCCAGCGCCAGGCGTTGGGGTGGGGCTGCGGTTGCGTAGGAGCCACTTCCTGGTTGGCGGCGGGAAGATGGCGGTGGCGGGTGGCGGGGATGGTGGTTTGCGCTCCCCTGAGCCCTGGCCAGACCTGCTGGCGCGCCTCACCTGCCCTGTGTGCCTTGAGGTGTTCGACAGTCCCGTCCGGGTGCCCTGCGGACACGTGTGAGCGGCCTAAGGAGGAGTGCGGGCGAGGAGGGAGGCCGCGCGGGGCCCTCTCGGCCCGTAGGACTGCGGGCAGCGCACGGGACCGCCGCTCCGTACCGCACGGGAAAGGCGCGGAGACCCTGGGCTGTTCTCATTGTGTCCTTGTCCCGGCGTAGGTTCTGCACGCCGTGTCTGCAGGAGTGCCTGAAGCCGAAGAAGCCTGTGTGTGGTGTGTGCCGCGGCGCGCTGACAGCCGGCAGCAGGGCGCTGGACCTGGAGCAGCTGATAGAGAGCACCGAGACTGCCTGCAGCGGCTGCGGCAAGAAGGTGGGACCCAGCGAAGAGCTGGGAGGGCTGAGGCGGGTGCGATGTGCTGTAACTGCGCCCCGCGGGGAATGCGGATCCTGCTCTGTTTTCTATAGGTTCTTCAAAGCTTCCCAAAGCGTTTGGTTTGGTAGCCAATACTGAGGTGTTGCATTAATTTCACTATTTCTGGATAGTGCTGTTTTCATCGTTGCGGCTGATAGATAGCTGTAGTACCTTGATTATCAATTGTTAAGTCCTACTAATGAAAGTTCAAATTAAGAAAGTTTGTATTTAAACCTATGTCACAGTATGTACAGAAAGCTAAATTATTTCCCATGTCATCTCAGTAACAACATAAGCTGGCTTTGTATAAGAATATTTTCTGGTACTGGAGTATAGGTGAAGATAAGTACAATGGAACAGTGTTGTATTTGTAAAATATTACAAGCAGCAGTTATACATTAACTAATTTGTAATCTCAAAGCTTTCCAGCTCACCAGCTGAAATACGTATTTCTTCCTGCTGTAGCACTGGCTGCAGAAGACTTTGTGTGTAGTCCTGCTGCAAATAGTGTAACTGCTGTGTGATTGTTGTCTAAGCAGATGTTCCTCTCAAAGATGCGCAGCCATGCAGCCTCCTGTTCAAAGTACCAGAATTACATAATGGAAGGTGTGAAAGCTGTAACTAAAGAACCACTTCACAACACCAGGTAAGTAGCTCTTCTCTGGAAATACTCATACTTAGGATCACAAAAAGAGGACTATTACCAAATAATCCATACAAAATCTCAAATTTGATTCCACTTCTGAGAAGAGGCCTTTTATGTAAACAAACAAAAAGACAAAACAAAGCCAACACTGTGTTATGGCGTTTCGTGCAAACTATAATTTTGCTGTAAAAGCAGACTTTCCGTCATTCCTTAGTTTGTTTATTAACATTTCACGCTGTAAGAATAGGCCACAATCCTGCAACTGAGTGCACCTAAGCAAACTATTCTCCTTCTCTATGCAGTCTTTGCACAAGACAAGATTGGAGTACTTGATACAAGCAGCTCCTTATTTAATAATAGCTGTCTTTCTGTCTCTTGATTGTAGTAACTTAAAGGGAATGTGGAGCTGACTGCATCACACTGATTGGCGTTTTAGTGTTCTGGGTGATTGATACGCTGTGTGTTTAAAAACGTAAAAAATATAAGAAGGTGATAAATGGCATTTATAACATGTTTTGAAGAAATACCTTTGTGTAGAAGTTTATGATGTGAAGATTTACATAAGATGTCATTAAGAATTTAAAAGACTATTCTTTAAATTTGTTTGTCTTGATTGCATGGAATAAAATTACTGTTTTGAATAATTTTTACTCTTAGTCGCTAGTAAGATAACTTCCAGGTAGCAAATTCAAAGCCTTTTATACTATTCTAAAAATATAGATTTTTTTTTTTTGGTGCTTTTAACTTAACTAATTTGACAACATATCTCATCTTTTTCCCCCTGAACCAGGAACTTCCCAAATCGCTTTACCTTTCCTTGTCCGTACTGCAGTGAGAAAAACTTTGATCAAGAAGGACTAGTTGAACACTGCAAAACATTGCACAGCATGGATGCAAGACAAGTGGTAATAAAAAGTCTTGGTGCAAGAATTGCAATGAAGTCTAGTCTTAAATCCCCTTGAAACAATGAATTAGAGACTTACTGCTTGAAGTTAAGTACGTATTTATACTTGCTTCTATTAAAGTCAATTTACATCTACTTCACATCACCTCATATTTGAAAAACGGTAGGCATTCCAAGTACTTTAGGCACAGTAACAGGGATAAAATTAATGCAATGAATTAAAAAAAAAAAAAAGGCACTAATTTCCCCTCTGCTATTCTCAGCAATAAAATATTATAAACTATTGTGAATATTGATTGGGGAAAAAAAAAGTATCTATTTTTGGTAGTTTTTATCTCCAAATTATACTCCATTTTCTATAAAAAGGTATTGCAAAACTTGGAACTGAATTGGAAGCCTTCATTTGTTTTTAAAGTTCTTAGGAATTTGGAATTTATTTAGGAAAAAAAAAAATCTTGGGGAGAAGTGATCTTTGTGAAAATGATCAAGAAAACTTCTTTGTTATTGATTAATGGAGTTTGAGATCTTCTGAGGCAAACAGCAGTGATTGATTCTCATCAGCAGTATGTAGAGAGAAGAATAAACCATTCTCATTCAGAGGCATAGGAAATTAATTTAAATAAAAGCCTCTGTTAAACCTGAATGTTGAATGGCCCAGTAAAGTGTTTGACATCACTTTTCTTAGAGAGTAGTGATTGTTACAAATCTCAGACTTCAGTCACTGTCTCTTCTGCCCTTCATAGTATAAATGTTAACACATTTAACTGTTGGGGCCTAACTGACTTTTAATTTTTTCTTCAAGGTTTGCCCAATTTGTGCCTCAATGCCATGGGGAGATCCAAATTACAGGAGTGCTAACTTCATGGAGCACCTTCAAAGACGACACCGGTTTTCATATGATACTTTTGTGGTATGTGTTTTCTCACCCTTGGAGTACATGAGCCTGACGACTCTTAAAACAACTTTTTACATAGTCACTACTATGAAATCCAATTTATGCAGATGGTATCATGAGACAAATTGGATTATTGGCAAGTTAGAAGATGAGGCAGCTGTTTTCTGTTTTTATTTTGTGTTAGATTAACCACCATGGCTGTTGCAGTAAAAGAATTTCTGTACCTTTTGTTCATAGGATTATGATGCTGATGAAGATGATATGATGGCACAGGTTTTGATGCGTTCTTTGCGGGATAAATAAAATTTAAAAATGTGAAAGACTAACTGTCAAACCAAGCTTCCATGGGGGGGAAGCGCCCAGCATCCTTGCACTTCACCCTGTACATCCCAAGATGAGCTCAGGCATCCAGAAATATGGAAGACTTTTTAATCTGTCTTGGTTTCAAATTCCTGTTTGATATGTTTGTATCATTGGGTCTTCTGTTAACCACGTAAGTTTAATTTTCTTATTTGCTTCACACAAAGCTCAATTAGAAGTCTCCTCCATGCTGACTTACTTCCCTTCACCTGTGCCTGTTTTCTGATGAGTTATTTTTTCCAGTTGTGTTCATTTGACTCTAAATGCAGAAATATTCCAGACTGCATGGTCCAAACTAGTTGGACCTCCTAATGTTGTTTACATTTCTTAAGTGATAGTATAAGAGGTGTATTGGTATGTATTTTTCTTAAGTGAGACCTCTAGGTGCTAGTTGTAACTGTCAGATCAGTTCTTATTCAAAGTGGCCTCTGCCTGTGATTTCATGTTTAGCAGTATTTGAACTCTTACAGGCGTTCTCTCAGTTACATGGAAAACAAGTTTTTAGTATGAGTCTTCAAACTACAGTTTTTCTTAGTAGATGTTTGCAGCTAGGTAAGAAACTAGTTCAAAGTATTTTAGTTCTATGCCTGATTATTATTTTGTTCCACACTTTGACCATAATTTCAAGCCTAGAAAATAGATCTTTTGTGTTAGTTCAATTGCTAAAGCAAATATCAATCATATCTGCTGACTTTGTGATTCAATTAGTGTTTTCAGAAATTGGTTTTCTAGGCTTCTTAAGCATTATGCTCATAAGAGAGTTCAGAGAAAAAATCAGTATCTCCACCTTCTATGAAAATTTTTGTTTAAATGTATTTATTTTTAATTGTTCCATCTCTCACGGCAAACTGGAAGCAAAACTTAGATTCCATGGCACTTGCACAGCTCTACCTTTCCGCATCACAGATTTTAAGAAGTATTTTGAATTTATGTTCTTCATTTAAATGTTGCTAAAGCTATGCTTAGATTGTGTTTTCCATGTATTATATATATAGTATGCAGGTATAGCTTTCAAAGAAAAAGTAAAATATAAACAAGAAAGCAGGATGACTGTTCCCTTACATGGAAAACGGATACTTGATATTCAATTATACACTTTCACTATAGAGCTTCCTTTTAACACTTTAACTGCACAATCATGATGCTGAGATCTAGCCATCTGAGACACCTGAGCAGAAGCTGTAAACCAGAGTAGTGTAATTCAACTTGGCATACTTAATTGGAGTAGTGGACCTGTACCACCACAGAATAGAGTACTAATTAGTTTCTTTCACAAATAATATCTTCATACCCTGCAGACACAGCATAGCCTTACCCTTATTAAATGTACCCCAGCTAAAATCTCTTGACTAAACTTTGTGTTCAGCAAGACCTCTAACATATTTAGCTTGTTTTTAGTATGTTTTCCCAAACTTGGAATAGGCTACTTATAGACTCAGCCTTAAGTATCTGCTTGGTGAACAGAATTTCAGTCTTAGCAAAAATACTCATGGCACTGCGGGAAAAAGTACTTTGTTTTGGAGTTGGTTATTTCTAATGCTTGATCTGTGAAAAGATGACTATGTTGGTGGTTGAGTGGAGATTTCTAGGTTCTGGCTAGGATGGAGTTTTGTGGTGCAAATTGACCTAAATCTAGATTTTTGCTGCTATTTGAAGTGCACTTCCATGCAATTTAGATTAAATGTTTAAGGAGCAGTTAGAAGCTTCTGAGCAATTACTTTGTGTTTTTTGAATTTTGAAGACGAGTTATAAATAAAGTTCATTTAATTTATAAAATTCTATCTTCCTGTCAGCTTCTGTCATTTCTTCCTCATGATCTGTACACTTTGTTTCACATCTCTCCAAAACAGTTCTTAATGCTATGTAGAGCTCCAGGGAGCATGCCAGAAACTGGGAAAGAAACAGACAGACTTCAGCTTTGTTTCCTTTGCCTGTGAAACTGGAAGGTGGGGATTGTCTTGCAGCCCTGAAGGATGAGAAATGTTTTTTCAGGCCTTATGATCATACCTTGTCTGTATGGACCTGCTCATTGACTGTGCATCTTGGCTTTGATTTGCTTCAACTTACAAGGAATTATTTCACGCACGGGACAAACGCAAACTGGAAAATGCACACCAGATCTACTTGAATTTTGATTAAATCTGTGAATGAGTAAGGAGTGAAGTTCTGGCACCTCCTAGCTTTTAACAGTGGAATTTATAGCACTGCTATCTGTGCAGTGATAAGCATCCATACAGGCACTCAGAAGTTGAGCTGTAGTTTTCCACTTAAGTGCTGATGAGCTTAGTATCTCTGCTGCTGACTTCATCAACTTAACAAGCTTGTTTACAAACGGTGATATGTCTCAGTGGTATTTGCTCATTAATTTGAAGACACTGGTGAGAGACACGTGCTTAACCTTGATTTATCTCATCTGTATGCAGAAACTCATCATTCCAAAAAGGGATTGTTACAGAACAAGCTAATTCTGGTTTCAGAACCTGGTAAAGTACCACTGCAGGAGAATGAAACGCTGCCAGAAGGGCTGCTACCACCTTGTCAGCAGCTGATCTTGTAGCTGCAGCAAGTCCCACTGCTAATGATAATGGCCCACTGCTAGTGATAATGCAGTCGGGCTGCCTTCAACCTGTGAAATTCCTAGTGTCTAGCACTGGGGAATTAGGGAAATCAGCACATAGAAAGGGGTACAGAATGGGCAGAGACAAGCATGTGTTTGAGGGTTTGTTGGTTTTTGTTTTGTTTTTCCTATGAATCTGTCTGTGGTCAAAGACTGGCCTTAATCAGGCAGATAAATTGATGTCAGTATTAAATGCCTAAAGCAATTGGCATAACTTCACCTGGAATTACAGCAGTCGATCCCATCTTGTAAAGGGCTCTGTAATAATGCATTAAGTGTGGGTTAATGCTGGGTACTCCTGGGGCCTGCTTGGCAATAACTGTCCTGAGTCCTCGAAGCAAAGCCCAGCGGAATTATTGCAGGGATTCTGGCAGACATGGATGCTCCCTGGCGAGGTGGGTGTAAGGATTCATCTCTCATGGTCAGAAGTTTGGGGTCTATGCAGGTATTTCTGGCCAGCTCCAGGCAGCCTTCAGAAACTCAGCTGTTGTTTTCAAAGTTGTTTTCTTATGCTTGTTTGCAGCAAAAGACTTGAGAAGATAAAAAGGATTGAGGTAAACGGGGTCAGGAGAATAAAAGTGCTTTGGTTTCTGAAGCAGCCGCAAAGCAGCGCGGTAGCGCGTGAGTGGCAGCTAGCTGAGCGATGGCCTCCTGCCCCGATTGTTAGCGCGGTGGCCGTGACTTTTTGTCCGAAGAGGCCGTCAGGGAGCACCTTTGGGCACCGCTTCGTGCGGGTCGCGGCTGAGAGTGTCTCCCGCGGTCCGCCCCGGCTGCCGGCAGGGGGAGAACTCGGCCCGCCGGGAGGCGGCGCCAGGCCCGGCTGATCCGGGCTGTCCCCGCCGGCTCCGGCCCTGGGGAGCACATTCACCCTGCTTCGGGGAGAGGCGGGGAGAAGCGCCTGCGGGCAGCCCGCGACGACGACGAGCAGCAAAGGAGGAACGTGGCAGGTCCGGGCCGCGCAGCGCGGGGCTCGGGAGGATTCGCCGACCGCCTCCTCTCGAGACGGGGAGCGGCCGCCCCCGAGCTGCAGCCTCGGGCCGTATTGCCGCGCTTCCCACTTCTGCGTTCGAGGTTGCCGCCGAGCAGGCTGGCGCCGAGCGTGGAGTCGAGACCCCCCCGGAGAGCTCCGCCCACCCCCCCCCCCCCCCGCACCCCGGGGTCCGCTGGCAACGCCGGGGAAGTGAAGGCGGCTGTGAGCCCATGAGGACGGAGCGGTGGGGGAGGACCGGGAGGGCTCCGGACCAGAAATCCGAGCTCCGCACCCCTTTCCAGCAGATGCTCCCCAGCCAGGAGCTGCTATGCCCGGTGCCGGCACCTGTAGTCTGCCCGCCCCGCCCGCCCCATTGGCTCTGGGCACGGGGGGCGGCCCTGCACCGCCCTCCTCGCCCCCCTGTACAGCCCGGGCCCATATTAACGGACGCTGAGAGGCGGAGGTTCCGCAGCGGGCGGTGGCGCCGGGCAAGCACGATGCCGCGCTCGTTCTTGGTGAAGAAGCACTTCTCGGCCAGCAAGAAGCCCAACTACAGCGAGTTGGAGAGCCAGACCGGTGCGTGCCGAGCCGAGCCGTCTCGCGGGTGCGGGCTGCCCTTCCTCTCCCTGCTGCAGCGGAGCGGTGCGCTGCCCTTCCGCGCGGCTGTGGGATTTTTAGTCCGTTTCTCTGTTACCGCGAGGAGCGTCCCGCGGGGTGGGCGGAGGAGCGGAGCGGCTGCGTAGTGCCCCGGGGTAGGCAGAGACCCTTGGGGTGAGTGGTGACCTTTCCACCGTCCCTCGGCGCCGCGGTGAGCGGGGCGCCTCGCTCCGTGCGGTGATTCCGTGTTGCCCCGGGGTGGGCAGTGAGTGCTCCGCAGGGTGGGCTTGGGATTCTTGGGGTCGGTTTGGGGTCCCCGTGTCCCTCTGGCTCCGGGGTGCGTTGGGGCATGGGGTGGCTGTGGAATGCGGTTGAGTCCCTTTGCCTTGGGCTGGGGCGTGGTGTGGGTTCGAGCACCCTGTTCCCGTGGGCGCAGAGCCCACTGTGGGGTGGGTTGAGGTCTCCGTGTACCCCCATTCCCGTTCCCATTTGGGTGAGTTCATCCCGTCCATTTTCAGTGGGACAGACTAGGATTCCTTTGCCCCCCATTCCTAACGTGACAGGTCGGAGTCCCCTTGTTACCAGTGGGGTGGATTGGGGTCCTTACGCCCCTTGTTCTTATGGGGTGAGTGCTCCACTGAGTGCTACCTATTGCCTACAGTGTTTGCTGCCCCGCTGCTGTATGAGACGTGTGCGTTGTCCGTCATCCCTCCACCCGAAGTGCTGGGCCCTGGGGCCTATTACCCGCCGCTGGTGTGGGATGCTGGTCTGCTCTCTAGCCTTTTCCCAGCTGGCCTGGGCACCGAGGCAGAGGCAGCAGGTGGTGCGGCACCAGCCCTGGACCTGACGACACTCTCTAGTGAGGAGGATGAGGGCAAGAGCTCAGGGCCACCCAGCCCAGCCTCAGCCCCTTCTGCTGCTGAGCGGTTCCGCTGTGCCCAGTGCGCCAAGGCCTACTCCACCTTCGCTGGGCTCTCCAAGCACAAGCAATTGCACTGCGATGTTCAGACCAGGAAATCCTTCAGCTGCAAGTACTGCGAGAAGGAGTACGTGAGCCTGGGGGCTCTCAAGATGCACATCCGGAGCCACACGCTGCCCTGTGTCTGCAAGATGTGCGGCAAGGCCTTCTCCCGGCCCTGGTTGCTGCAGGGCCACATCCGCACGCACACTGGTAACAATGCTACTCAGCCCTCCTCCCACCCTTATCGATTCCCTGCTCCTAGCCCAGAGCAAACCAGTTGCCTGGCTATTATCTTGGAAGATATGGGCTTCCCAAACTCCCTTGGCACGTCTCTTTAAATGTTCTAGTTGGAACTGACTGTGGAGTAAAGACACAGCTTGGGAATGTGTGCCTCGAAGCTGGGGCTGTTGTGCTGTGCTGGGATGCTTGGTCCTGTGCAGCTTCATGCTCAGAGACCTGCTGCTCACCACCATGGCCTCTGCCCCAGGGCCACGGCACCTGGCATTACCCGTAGCTCTGCAACTCATGGTCCCAGAGTTACAGGCAGGTGTTGGCAGCTGCCTCATGCACCTGTTGTTGTTTGGGGCCACGCGCAGCTGCAACTCTCCTCATGCCCACAAAGCATCTCTCAAGCATCTTTTGTGGTGCTGTTGGGATGGTGTAATGGTTCCTTGGCAGTAATTTCGTACCCTCTCAGAGTACTAAAGATGATGGCTGAAGGAAGCTGGCAAGACTTGATTGTGCTTTCCAAATTGAGCATGCACATTCTTTTCCTCCAAAAGAGTCGAGAGGAATTCAGCCTGGCCAGGGCCTTTCAATGCCTCCAGGAAGAAGGGGGAGTGCAGGGTCTGGGGGAGGAAATGGCTGTGCTCAGCCCTAACGCTGTGACACCGTGGCAGGGCCTCGCTGTGCGGGAGCTGCCCTGCTTGTTGCAGATGGTTCTGGCATCAGGGATTTTTTTGAGTAGGAAATTCCCAAACTGGAGGCGTTGCTCGGTGAATGCAGGCCTTCCCGTGCCGTTTTCCATCCCAGTAATGCTGCGAGCACTCCTTTTCACACGATTGCTGGCTAATAAATGGCTTGCTCTTTGATATTCCCCATGTGTTGATGCAGTGGTTAATTGGGAACGTTTCTCTTTGTCTCATAGGTGAAAAGCCTTTTTCCTGTACACATTGCAACCGGGCCTTTGCTGACCGCTCTAATCTGCGCGCCCACCTGCAGACCCATTCAGATGTAAAGAAGTACCAGTGCAAAACCTGCTCCCGGACTTTCTCCCGAATGTCGCTGCTGCACAAGCACGAAGAGACGGGTTGCTCAGGGGCACGCTGAGGACCAGCACTCCTTTCCCGTGCAGATACATGTATCGTACCTAGTGTTTGTAGGAGTTAGTTCCCTCCGTGCTGCCGTTGCCATGCACCTCGGACTGTACGCAGCCACAAGACATGCACGCTCCTCATCCTGTGCTCCTGTGCAACCCCAAGGCCTGATCCTGCTTCCATCTGGACATCTTTGGGTGCAGGGTGGACTCCCATGAGAGGCATTGTGAGGCCTGGAGCATAGCAGCACCTCGCAGGTGGCACTGCATCCTGGCGTGCCACCAGTGTTGGGCATTGCAGCTGTGTAGCTCTAGGGGTTGCTTTTCTTTTTCTTCTCTTTTTTTCTTTTTTTTTTTCTTTTTTTTCCACATAACCACTTGGTAATTTCTAAGAACCAATATTTTCTTTAATGGAAGACGAAGTGTTAGCACAACCTCTTTCCCTCTGTCTCGACTGTATATAAGCTGCAAGTAGAAGGTGTAACTATGCAATAATACAGTATCACATTAGTTGTGAAGCAGCTGCTTCTTCCCAGCACAATGACAATTTGCAATGCCTGCAAGATTAACGGTGTCCATAAAAGGCATTGGTAGCTATTTCAAACAAGAATCCTGTTTACAGAGCAGCTATGCACTCAAGCACCTGTTAATATGACTCTTAACAACTGCTTTTCAAAGAGGACTGTGACTAATAGCCGGCACTTGTCAGCGATACAATGGTGGCCTGTCCAAAGGCTGCCCACCGACAGGTGTGTGCCAGAAGGGCTATTTATGGTTTTTGACAGGTGCCTCCTGAATGCGTCTCTTTGGACATTGTTTTTACAGAATCATAACAAAGAGGATGTTTACGTTTCAAAGGTACACTGGTATTTATATTTTTGTGCCATGATTTTGTACTGATAAAACTTTTATATAATTATATACAGTTTATTGATATTCAATAAAATGGTTAATTTATAATCTGGTTCTGTGTGTGCTTTGGTGAATGCATAGCTGAGCTGAGCACGGTTTGGGGAGTGGGGTGCGGGGCCCCAGTGGTTCTCCTGCTCCTCACGCTGGCTGCAGGTGAACCACAAGTGCTGCTGCACAGCAGGGGCTGTGGCACAGCCGTTTCTTGGGGAAGGAAAAGGTAGGCTGAGTCAGTTCCTGCAGCTGTGTGGGGCTGGGGGGAAGGGGGCAGCTGTGAAGAGACATGAGCAGGTAGAGGGCTGCTAGTGGGACTGCAGTGGGGAGCACCTAGTATGCCTTGAGATTCCCCATGGGAACCAATTCCCCCGGTGCTAGGGACCACCAGGACATAGGCAGGTGACTGGGTGGCCCAGCACAGGTGGTGTGGCCATGGGGCTGGCACATCCTGTTGTCACACAGAGCCTTTGGATGGGGCTGTCCCAGGAGGGGTGAGGTGTGCTAAGGACACCCCTGGTGCCCATCTCTGCCATTTTCCACAACAAAACCATTCCTGTGCTCCAGCCCCCTCCCAGAGCTGAGAATGTGGGGCACAGAGCCTCACGACCCTTCACACTACCTCCCCATGGGGCTGAGTGTTGGTCCTTTCACCCCCACACATCTCCTCGGTGCAGGATGCTGAGCAGCCATCCCCTTATGCTGGAGGCAGTGCCCGCAGTACTTGTGCCCAGCTCAGAGGCTGCGGTGGAGCTCGAAGATACATGGGGCTGTAAAATGGAGCAGAATTTCTGCTTGGCCCTTCTTTAATTAAGAGATCACCCAGTGTAAATCGACTTTCCCAGTCACATTCAACTCATTACATTATTATTAAGCAGGGCAGGAAGTTTTGGGTTTTGTTCTCGGGTGTGCTTTTTTTCTTCCTTTTCCCAACAGGAAACGGGGGAAGGGCACTAATTACTTTCAGCTTTCCATCCATAAAATCTTGGATTTGCAAAAGCAGCTAAACAGTTTTAAAAAAGACCAATTTGGAGCAAGGGCCACCTGCAGGAGCTTGGAAGGAGGGGTCAGGGGCTGACAACCATGGAGCATGGAGCTACGGGGCCCTTCCTGCAGTCAGGAGGCTACACTGTGAGCTCTGCATATCTTTCACTGGGCCAAATCCTTCTGTTTCTGTTCTCTGGCAGCATGCATCTGGCCATACTGTGTGGTCCCCAGTCAGATGTGCCTCGCTGGGGCTGGATGCAGGGAGTCCTGCCAGCCCTGCTTCAGTGGGGTGCGACGAATATTGGTTGGGCAGGCAATGGGGTTTTGGCCAGCCTCCTCCTTAGTCTTGCTACTCCCAGTTTTGCTTTGTCTGGAGGCTGGCTGGGATGCAGTGCTTTCAGAGGAAAGGTGTGAAACAGGTGAAGGACAGCCTGGGCTCCCACCAGCAAATTCTGCTGGCTTTCAAACATGGCCTTAAAACATGGGGGGAAAATGTACCACTGCCTGCTCTGAATCATAAAGGAGAATCATGCCAGCACTGGGGCTGAGGCTGTGTCTGCCCTGTCTGTCTGCTTTAGTCAGGCTGCCCCTGCTCCAGGGTCCTGCAGCATGGGGCTACCCCATGTACCTTGGGATGTGCCTGGATCTGCGACCCCTCTGCATCACAAGGTTTCATGATGAAGAATTGCCCCTGGAACTGGGTGTTATGATGAGCTGCAATTTGCTATTTCACTTTCAGGAGGAAGCCCTCTGAGCAGCAGCCCCACTGAGTGATGTGCAGCAGCAGCAGCAGCAGCAGCATTATCCCTGCCCTCCATCCCTGCCCCTGTCCTACGTGTTCTCCTGGGCAGCATGTGGTAAAGCCAAAGGGTTCATGACAAAGCCTCAGCAGTTTTCCCTGTTATTTCCCCACTCTGTTTTAATGCTACAGGAAATAAATATACCGTAAAGTTGCATCCCATGCAGGTAGAGCTGGCTCCACGCAGCATTTGGTGGCCATGTTGTGCGACCATCTGCAATCCATTATGGTGTCCATGCTTCCAGAGCCGGGATTCAGGCAGCCACTCCTTTATTGGAGCACAGGGCTCAGCCATGCTGGCTCCACACACCCAGCAGGACAACATGCTGCCACCATTGCACGTCTAAACTCCTTCTTTTCATTTCCACAGGCGACCTCTGAACAAGCACGTACAACACTGTGGCTGGTGGAGTCCATTCAAAGGTTCAAGGGAAACCACAAAGTGTGTGTGCTTCTCCAGTTTTCCCCTCTCTCTGACCTAGTGGTGACTTAGGGGTTTTAGGAAAGGCACCGTGGGAGGGGCCAGAGAGTGACCAGAAGTAGGGCAGGACTCCGGGAAAGGCTAATAGTGGAGTCATGGCTGTGTGGCTGGTGTGGATTTGAGGAACGAATAGCAGGAGTTGTGCAGAAGCCAGGACAGTTGAGGGGCAGTCAGCAGGTACCTCAGGTGGCTGGTGATTCCAGGGATGGGTGGTCTTTGCTCTTGCTCCATGCCCACAGAAGGACAACAGGTGCAGGACTGGGGGATCACAGCTTCTCATGTCTGCATGTAAAGGCATAACAGCCTCTGTCCATTAATTGTTCACAACGATGAGGGCATTCATAAGCAAGCTGCAGGTGTAACTGTTGTTTTTCTGGCTCTGGGCTATTGACATGAGCAATTATATCAAATTAATCTTTAATCAGATAATAAACCAATAGCATGGGGCTGGAAAGGTGCAAGTCTTCCCAGAGAAACAAAGAGTGTGGTGAATGCAAAGAGGGCAGGAGAGCCCTGAATGGGAAGCAAACCCATTGGGTTCTCTGCAGTTTCTTCATCTGAGGATTCCCAGCTCAGCACGAGGGGAAAAGCACAAACACAGAGCTCTCCTCCTTCCCGCAGGGATCAGTGCGCGCTTTACTGGCCCGAGACTGCAGTTCCACAATAGTGATGCTGTGCTGTAACACACTGGAGATCTGCCTAGAAAATCATCAGAAAGTATTTTAAACCCATCATAGCATACATATTTATGGATCACCTCTGTTTTACTGGGCTCACTGAAAGCACTATGAGGCCTGTTTGACTTTCCTTCATAAGAAGTCTCATGTTTCACATGTGAAGAGATTGGCGTCTCCCGAGCTAATTACTATGGGTTTCCCTCCATCTCCACATTTTCCACGCAGGGTTATGCTGGCGACACATTGTCTGTTGCCCCCATGAAGCTGCAGTGTTGCACATGAGCCTCAGTGAGCAGGAGACACCATGGGCCATGGCAAGGAAGTGGCAGTGCACAGCGGCACAGAGTCACGGCCACTATAAAGAGCTCCAAGGGCCTGCATTATGTCATTACTCAATTAGCCTGTTGGTAATAGCACTTCATTAGAGAGAGAGTTCCTATTCACTGGCCCTAATCCGCTTTCTAAAGCAGGCCAGCAGCCTTTGAGAGCTTTTCCTACTTTGCTGGAGAGGCAGAAGGGGGTTTTGGATTGTGGCCCTGCAATGCGCAGCTGGGAGCACCTTTGCAGCAGTGATATCCTGTGCACACTGCACCCCAAAATGCTGCCCAGCCCACAAGGAGCAGAGTACCTGCTGCTCACCTGGCCCCAGCATTGGCTGTCTGCACTCAGGGGGAGGTGTTGCTTTGGGGTCACAGCATGGATGATTGCAGCTAGGGACATGGCACTGCTTCACCCCAAATGAGGAAACCATATAACAGTACCAGGGATATCATCAGGGAGCAGAACCCCTTGCCCTTGCCTTGCCCAGCACACTGCTGCATGTTCTGCTGCTTTGTTTGCCCTCTGCCTGCTGTGCAGTGCCTCTCAGCATAGCGTGTGGGCTGCAATGCTGGAACCACCAGCACGCATCTGCCAGCCTGGCCTTATAGAAAACCCTGCTCTCTTTCTTTTTCTTTACATTTTTTCCTTCCATTTTGCTCTGTGAAGCAAACTGCACCACAGACATTAACTGAGGGTAGGAAGTAGCGTGAGAGTGGTATGCAGGAAACCAATGTGTGTCAAGAAAGGATGTTGGTGCTGGGCAGCACAGCTGGGGGTGAGCGCCCAGCACGGGAACCCCCACTGCCTTGCCTGGGTGATGCGCAGATTAGAGGGGCAGGAAGCAGAGCAGAGCCCTTAGCTTGCTGTTAGTGCAGGCAGCTGCTTTGATTCATGGTGGTCACTGGGGCCAGCAAAGGAGCACAGAGCTCTCAACTGCTGCCACGACCCCATGGCTGGAGAATCATCTTGAGCATCCCACATCCTGAGTGCCTCATGTCCTAAGCATCCCATATGCTCAGCGTTCCACATCCCAAGCGTTCCATATTCTGAGTGTCCCATATTCTCAGTGTCCACATCCTGAGTGTCTCATGTCATGCACCCTCAGCCTTCAGAGCCCCAAAGTTCCTCAGGCCCTATGCTGTGAGCGCCAGAGCATTCTCAGCTAATTCCACATCCCCCAGCCTGGGGCATACATCTGCCAAACATCGTCCTGTACAGAGAGAATGGAGCTGGGGGTTGTCTCTTTCCCATAAGGAACAGCCATGGCTCAGCCATGGCTTAGAGAGGTGCAGCCTAAGCACAGGAGTTATTTTAGGTCAAGAGAAGTAGCTGGGTAGAAATATGCACTAACGTGGTTCTGGCAGCTGCTCTCTGTGATCAATAGTATTCAAACGTCATAGTCTGTAGTATTGTAGTATTCAAAATTTACAGTAGTAGATTTCCACCTCTACTTTTTACAAGGCTGGAGGACAGAAATATGGGGCTTCCATTTACTGGACCCATTACTGTATGAATTATCTCTTTTTCTGACAGGCTGCTCAGAGAAGCTGTAGGTGCTTTGTCTCTAAAGTCATTCAAGAGCAGGCTGAATGGGGCCCTGGGCAGCCTGATCTTGTGCTTGGTCTGGCTGTTGGCAACTCTGCCTGTGGCAGGGGGTTGGAAATGGATGATCTTTGAGGTCCAACACAAGCAATTCTATGATTCTAAGATTCTGTGATTCTAAGATTCTCTGATTCTATGATTCTATGATTTTCCCTCCATCTCTGCTGCTGGCAAATTAACAGCTTAACTTTGTGACAAAAGTCTACAGTTTATTCCCCAGAGCACAAGTTTCATTCTCAGTCTGCATGGAGGAAACTTAAAGTAACTGCAGAAAATATTCTGCAAAAGCTCCAGTGGCAGAGAGCCGAACAAACGGGGACCACAGGCACCACGTGCACCAGGCATGCCACATGAGGATGCTCTCATACTTTGGCTGTGGCAGACTTGGTTGCTTTGCTTTGCTTTGCCTTCTCACAAGCCCCCAGCCCTTCTCGCACATGCTATCCAGGAAAAGCACCTACAGGTCTCTCTCTGGTGCTGGGCACAGCTGCAGGCTCATGTCATCATCAGGGCTAAAGCACGTCCCTGAGCCACCAACATAAGCAAGTGGAAATATTTTGAAATTATCCCCTTGCATCCCATCCATCCATGTGCCATCTGCACCAGACAGTCCTGAGATGTGTTATCAGCTGCTGGCAGCGCCATGCTCACCCTGCTTCTTGCTCCCTGCCCACCCTATCCCACTCTGCCTGCCTGGAGTGCTATGACCCTGCAGCACAGTGCAGCCGTGCATGTAAAATTAGCACCATGGCAGGAGGCAGCAGGAGGAGAGCAGCCCTGGGGCCGCAATGGGAAGCAGATGCTCACTGATTGAGCCCACATGTGGTGGTGGGAATGCTCAGCAGTGGTGCCCAGCCCAGGGAGAGGGATACTGTGTGCATTTGAAAGGGGCAAGTCCCCACTTATCTTCTGCCCTCTCCAGCCCCACAAATGTGATTTGTCGAGCTTCGCCATAAGGGATGGTCATTTCTGTTTCTTCTCAAGGCAATTTTCCACCCACTCTCTCTGGCCCTGGTGGGAATTGTCAGCTCTGAGATAACGAGGAGGATGAATGGTTAGCACAGGATGTTGCGTGAAGCCCAAGTGCTATTTGCAGGCAATTTTAATAAGTAATAATAGAGAGAACTCCAAAGGAAGTAACTTGGTACAGCAGACAAGTCAGATTTATCAAGGCAGAGAGGAAATACTCCCCAGAAATGAATCTGGCATGAGTTCCTGCACACCAGTCCCACGATCCTGTCTGCCACTACAGGCAGCTCTTATCTGAAACAGTCTAGTGTTTAAAATAGACTGGAAAATAAATAGTCCTCCAGCACAACTGATCCACCAGAGTCTGCAGTTCATCCCAGCAGCATTTATGGTTTTCTCTGGAGTGTTTCCGACGTGCACTTCAAGGCCTTCCAGCTCTCTCTTCCTCCCCTGCTTATGACATTAATGAACCTTAAGGGATTCTTAAAGCACATTTCATGGGCACGTATTTTTAAGCAGGAGAAGGAGAGTACAGTTCTCAGCCTCAGTGGGGTGGAGATGTCTCTGAGAGCCATGTTCCAGGCAGGAATCCATCACACACCAGCTAGGAGCAGTGCTGCAGCCGCTCTGCTGGGTGTGTGGTGCTTCACGATCATTGTTCACCACTGTGTCATCCTAATAGAGTATTTTATTGTTTTTCCAGTTGTACCTAAAACTATCATTCATTATCCTGCCTGTCCAGTGAGTGCCTTGCCATTAATGGATGACACAGGGCCCAGCTCAGAGTTTCCAGTGCTTCTCCCCTGGTGGGGCTGGCTTCACAATGCTGTGGTGCTGCCAGGATGTGCAGCCACTGCTCAAGGTGACATTGCCTGGGGGTGAGCTGATGGAGCCAGATGGTGGCTCCCGGCCATCGGGGCCATTGAAGCCATCCTGCTACCCAAGATTGGGCACTGATGGCAATTGCTGTGCTCTGATTGAATTAATCTTGTGTCTCACAGCCTAGGTGGGAACATCCTGCAACACTTTCCAGCCAATGCAAGGTGCTGGGGTGCATTTGACTGGAAATGCCTTTTTGGCCAACAGAGGCATTGCTCCAAGAACTGAGATGGCTCAGCAGGACCATCCTGTGTCCACGCTCCATGACCCATGTCCCACACCAGATGCCTCATGTCCTATGTGTGCCCCATGTCCCATATCCTAATTGAGTCCCATGCGTGTGTCCCCATGCCACCCTGGCTCACCCAGGACACTTCTGCTCTGCAGACCCCTGCAGCCCCTGCCATGCAGCACTTGGGGATGACTATGAATGGTTGTTGCTTTTTTTTTTTTTTGCTGGAAAAGGTCCTTTCTGCAGGTAGGGAAATCTCTGTTACTCAGTGTAAGTCCTGACAGACTCTTTACAATAGTTAAAAGGAACAGCAATAACGAAAAAGAACTTAAACAACCCCAAAGTGAAGGGCCTATAATTTATTTACTCTCCCCAATGAATCCTGGTTGCAAATCATTTTGTGTAAAAATAACTCCTTTCTCCAACTTTTGATCTCTGATATTCCTGTGTTTCCCTGGGGAAAATGAAATCTATGAACTTATTACTAATGTTTCCTGTCCCTGACAGTGGAGCCAGTTGATATTTTACTTGAGAAGCTGAGGAGAGGAAAAAAAAAGCTGCATAAACTTAATGACTGTAGACTGTTTCCAATCTTAGTTTCACTTTTTCAGATGGAGACTTTCCATCTTTCAATGGGGATAGGAAGATTTTAAAATAAAACATGATTTAACCTCAGCCAAACTTCCTCCCAGTGTTTACGCTTTTGGCTCAGGGCTTGATCCATTTAAAGCCGGTTCCTTTTGAAGCAGCCCCGACACATTGCTGTGCAATGATTGTAAATCGTCTGTTCCACTTCTGTGCCATAATTCCCACTGTCCCCTGTCCCGTCACTGCCCAGGGACGCCCCTGGCTCAACTCACCCACGCTTTTTCCTTTCTGACAGCAATCACCTTGACACAGCCATGGGCACACAGTGTGGTGATGTGGAGTGTCCCTGGGTCACTGCTGTCCCTGCTTGCTGACATTTGGTCAGCACAGGGCTGCGTGCAGGGTTTGTGCTCCACTGTTGCTGGGATGGCATCTGGTCCTAGCCCATGAACTTCCGCAGTTGCACAAGTTTGGGAAAAAAGGCTGCAAACTTTCAGAATTGTCTAATTTTGTCATTTTCTCCCCAGACTAAGCACATTGCGAGCTCACAGCAGACTTTCCCTAGAAATGAAAGTTCTCCAAAACCAGGAAAGCTAAGCAACACTGAAAGAAAATGTTTTGGAGTGATGAAATCATGATGTTTTTCTCAGCCTGCACTATTCCTGTCTGTAGTCACAGGCCAGATAGTGCACTGCACTGCCTTTGCAGGGCTTTCCAATTTTTTTCCTATTTTGGAATAGAAAAAGAAATCCCAAGAAAACTTGGCAGCCCAAGCAGGTGCCAGCAGAGCACTCAGCTTCATCCTCTCTCCCTGTCTCCTGTCCTGGCCCTGCAGCATATCCCCTACATAACACTGCCCTGGGGGGACCCAGGGAGTTCAGGAAGGACGTGGGGTTGCAGGTGGAGTAGGGCAGCTCGGCTGTGAGCAGCAGCCCTGACACCATTCCTGGAAGCCAGCTCCCACAAGAGCAATTCAGACACTGTTTTAATGTCAGCCAAAACGCATGGAATAAAAGGAACTTTAATGGGGTCTAAATTGAGCTATACACCCTGGAGGATTCCTGGCTGCCCCTGTTTGTGACAGATAAATAATCCTGTGAATGCAGTAATGTTTAACATTCCCTCACATTATCTCATTGGCGTCCCCAGGCTCCTCAGCTGCACTTTTCTCTTCACTCCTTGTCCCACTAACCAGGTTGCAGCAGCACTTGAGAGCATTTTTAAAATGCAACCTGGGAGATCCAGATCTGAGAGAGGCATCCAAGCACTGAGCTCACCTCTGCTCCTGCTGCCAGCAGAGCCCTAAAACACCATCAATTCAAGCACATCCCCAGACTGGCAGGTGGGGGTGATGATGATGGTCATCACTAGTCAACCTGCATCCTGAAGGGGCTGTGGGAATGAAGAGTCCTTGTGTCCCATGGCCTTTGTCCCACATCCCATGTGCACATCCCATATCCCACATCCCATGTCCCGTGTCCTATGTCCCTGTTCCAGCTGGTGCTATCAGCCATCCCCTCTCCCTTCCTGACAAGGTTCTGATGTTTCTGGATGGACAGCTGTAAATGATGTCACCACTGGAGATGACCCTGGCTCTGGCTCACATGCCACAGATTGTCATGGGAAGCAGCTCCTGCTTTCCCCACCTGAATAGCACCCAGGTTGTTGTCCAAAGTGCATGACTCTCTGGATCATCCAGGGCTGTTGCAAAACTGCTTTCTGTTGCTATCCAGCTACAAAAGGCACTTTATGAGCATGCATCTTGCACAACTTATGTGTCTGCTGGCAATCAGACACTCTTGACCCAGACAAGCACTCATTCCCTGCTTCCATCCCCTGCTCTGTGATGCAGCCCCAGGCAGATGTCTCTCCCCTCACCTCCCTGCCATGCTCCCTTCTTGCACCATTCCACTGCAGTCCTTCTCTGTGCCACCTGTGGCAGTCCTGAAGAGTGCAGACAGTGACTGCCATCTTGCCAGACTTTCAGTCAGTCACACCAGGAACCAGCTGGAAAGACCGCAATTTTATTTTCATTTCACTTCCCTGTAGCTGCACTTCCCAGCTGCATCTGGCCATGGTGCGCGCATGCCAAACATTGCCACAGTCCTAAACCTGAGCTGTTCCTCCAAAAGTGTAAGCCTATGGGCACCCATCATGGCACTGGGGCAGGACTCAGCACCCCACAGGCACCAAGCATCCCAGCTGTCTCCTTGGTGGGGATATGGCATGGCGCTGCTTTTTGTCTCGAGCACTCACACAGTTTGGAAGATGTGTTGGGGAAGAAGAGCAGACAGCAAGATGGGAATGGCTCTGATGTAAAGCAGAAATGGGGAAGTGAGAGGGGAGCCTGAGAATACTTCAGCCAGCAGTGCAGTGCTGGAGACAGGGCGAGAAGCACGTTTGTGTCATTACTCATGGAGAACCTGGCAGAGAGAAGTGCAGAGATAGCTAGTCTTCCACTGGGAACCACTGCTGGCTCTGCAAGGGTGCTCTGGAGGGAGTCAGTGGCCAATACACCAGGATCCAGCTGAGTCTTGGAGTAGGAAGAACAGAGCCAGGCTATGTGCAGAACTTGGACAGCATGCTGCAGGGATGCTTCTGGGATGCTGTGAGGGTGCTGCAGGGATGCAGGGCAACATCCCAAGCCCAAGGGGATCCCACACCACATATCCTTGGTAGTAGCAGTCAGTGAAGCACAGCAGCCCCAGGTGCTCCCTTTGGCTTCCCCAGCAGCAGGATAATGCAGCCAGGCTGCCCCTTCCAAGGACACAGAGCTGTGACGCAACCGCATGCAGGTTGTCCCCTCAGCCCTTGTAGTCTGAAGTTTCCTTTAAGGCCATACAGCAAGCTGGGAGCCTTATTGCATCAGTTTGGGGTGGTAACTTTTTTTTATTGGATGTCTGCAGGCATCATCATCCCATATATTGACTCCTCCTTGCCCAAGGCAGATGTCTGTGTCAGGTCTGTCAGGTGCTTAGCAGGGACATGGCTAAGCAGACATGTTCCCAGCTGGCAAATGGAAGAGGCATGGCAGCAGGGTATCGCACAGTACAAGTGGGAAGCAGTTCTGCTCTCATGGCAGCAGGTGCATGCAGGCCACAGAGCTGGGCGCATACAGCACAACCTGCCCAGGGGGAAAGTCACATCTGGAGAGGAACAGATCCAGAAATTCCCTCAGCCTCCTCTACCTGTACAGTGCAAGGGTGACTGGAGATGGTCCAAAGCTCTGCTTTTATGCGTTTGCATCATAGGCAGGGTTAAGCCCAGATGTGAAAACGGTGACAGTGGGACTCTTCAGCAGAGTGCCTGACACTGTGCTGCACACCCCAGCAGGGCAGCAGCGCTTCCCAGACTGGGGGTCTCTGCAGGGAGCAGGCTTTGGAGATGCCATGGGAGCGTTTTCCCATGCTCGCACTGGAATCACTGAAAGTGCTTTGTGAATGAGCCTGAGCTCAGATTTGTCAGTGTGGAGGGAACCACACTGAGTCAGTCCTGGGATGCACAAGGCTGGCAGGGATGCATCTGGCTCCAACCACCACCTCTTTACCCTTCTCATTCCCATAACGCATCCTGGAGCTGCTGGGCCAGGGCCAGGACAGCCTTGAGGATTCAACCTGTATCTAGATAGCCTAACAAGTGCAATCTCTTCTGGGGTGCATCCCCATCCCTGCAGGGCTCCTCATGTGCCCTAGCCCTTGCCTCGGGGCAGCCTGGAGCCCTATAGCTGTGACTCAGACATTAGTCAGAGTGTCAGAGAAGTATTCCACATACCAACATTAGCAGGAATGTTATTTACTGAGCACCGAAGAGTTCTGACAGGATAGAAAGCCTTGTGCACGGCTCTTCCCCATGTATGGATGTGCACTGGTGTTACTCAGCACGATATGGCACAGACAGAGAATCTGGGGCTGCGGTTGTGCTCGGGGACCCAGCAGCTTGGAAGAAGTGGCTGGGAACAGAACAGACCTGCTCCAGCAGCACCCCACACAAAGACACGGGCTGTGCTGGGAAACAGGCAGCTGTCTGCTGGGATGTGTGTGTTGGAATTTTGGAGGAATGGGGAGCGAGCAGCAGCAGAGAGCTGGACAGTGGATCAGCATGCTGTAAAGAAATTTAGTAATAGTGCCCCTTTCCCTCAAAAAGTCTTCTTACATGTCAGAGAAAATATTTTTATAAATGTACAATTTCACTTCCCATCTCTGATGTTTTACAAGGGCTGACAGTGAGCATTCTCAAAGACCAACACTTTCCCAAAGTTGTTGGCTTTGCTTAGGGCCAGTGATGGGAAAGTCCATGGCCCCCCAGCCAGGGGAGACAGAAGCTGCCAAGTAGATTTTCCTGATGCACAGATATGTCCCCAAGCCCCGCTGTCTGCCCAAGCACTTCAAAGACTCTGCAAATGCAAACAGATGAAGCACAGTGCTGAGTAAAGGGAGCCGCTGGTATCGTGGGGAGTTTGGGGCCACATGCAAGCGGGGTCCATCAGGTGGGCACAGGCTGTGGGACAACAGGGTTGCTTGTCCTCATCATGCATGGGCAAATGAGAAAATATGGCACTTTTGTCCTCCTAAAAGCCTCTCCCAAAGCCTCTCCATTTGAACTCAAACACACAGAGCACCCAGCAAACCCCAGCACGCCTGCAGGGAGTCCCTGGGCACTACAAGCAGTCAGATCCCTCCCAATGGTTCCAAGGGAGAGCTGGAACCACTGCAAGAGCTGGGGAGAGTCAACAGGGATTGCTCCTGAGCAAAAGGAATTTTTAGAGTGGCTTAGCACATGTGAGTGTGTTTTACGGTTCTAACTTGTCCGGGGAAATTTGCAGCATGACTCACGCGTCTTTCTGGAGTTCCTGAATCACTGCATTGTGCGGAGAAGCGATGAACGTGCAGTGGCAGCGCTCGGCATAGCAAAGTCCCTGCAGCCGCAGCACTGCACAGCAAGGCCACGATAGGACACCGCTCCACTCCAGCACATCAGAGGCTGAGAGCTCTTTGACAGCTCCTTCAGAATGCCTCTCTTTTCCTTGGCATCTCAGAAAGCAAACAAATCCAACACAAGGTCGTGCATACGTGTGCTCCTTCAGTAAACAGTAAAAAAATAAATAAATGAAAAGGAATCAAGAAGAGCTGTTTCCCTGTGCCCCTCCACCAGCACCACACCTCTCCCCAAACGCCGAATGCACCGTTTATTTTCCTTCCCATTAAAATCTCCCCAACAGTCTGGCTCTGGGAAACTCAATTTACGCTCAGACCTCTCGGTATATTATTCCTAACAGGAACAGAAAGGGGCAGTCAGTGAGGATCAGCTCCGGCAGCCAAACAAGCTGCCTTTGGTTTCTCACCGGCAGCGCAGCATAGGGACAGGAAGTCCCCGTGCAGACAGAAAGTCTGCAGCACTGCGCCGTGCCACCGCCGCGGCTGTGGGTCCTGCGAGTGCGGGGCTGCGGGAGGAACGCAGACACAGCGGCTGGGGCGGCGGGGGGGGGACGCGGGGCCAGGGGCGCTGCGCTGGAGGGGAAGGGGGCTGTGGTGAGTTCGAGGTGCTCCTCCCACTCAGGCTGCTTGAACGCGTGGGCTGGAGGCTGAAGGTGTCACAGTGGGGACAGATCTTCGGGGTTAGAGCCTGTCCAGTTTGCCGGTCCAGGCAAACTGAACACCGAGGGCTAACCGAGTCCCGTTACTTGTCTCTCCGCATCCCTGGTGCAGGCACAGCGCAGCCCCATGGCACAGAGGCACCATTTGAAACCAACGCGCTGTGCCGCAGCCATTAACTGAGAGGCTCAGGGGGAGGAGAACGAGGGAAAGTCTCTTGGTTTGTCCCTACCAGAGCCCTTGGCACTGCTCAGAATCAGTGCGTAGGCAATAGCACCGAGCTCTGGGAGTGCCACAATGGGACATGCCCAGCACTGCACCAGGTGTTTTCCAGCTGTTTCTCTCCACCAGAGCCAGACACACCCGTACTCCCATAGCAAAGCTGCTTCAGAGGCTCCATCCCCCTGCGCTGTGAGAGTCCCATGAGCAGCATCCTGCCCCAAGACCCAGTGCTTGTCACAGGAGGTGTGTGAGGAGCTGGCTTTTCCCAGTCAGTGTAGGGTTACAGAAGCTCCTTGTTCTCCCGTATCACATCCGCCATGACCACTGCACAGTGATCTCATCTTTCTATTTTTTGTGTCTCCTGAACAAAGCTGTGCTGTGCTGCTGCCCCCAACCCTGCCCCACCTCCAACTCCTGGGGGTACCAGGGGTCCCTTGCCCCTCGCCCTGTCGGGGACTTACAGCCAAATCAAAATGCACAACCTGCAGAGGCTCCGTGGTGGTGAAGAGGCCAGCTGTGAAACCCATTTGCAGTTTTGCCAGGATTTTTAACCCTTTCATCTCCACACAGACTCAGTCTTCCCCACAGCACTGAGCAGCCCCATCAGCTCCTGCTCTCCTGCCCTTCCTTAGAGGCATGAGGTATCTTTGCAGGATGCAGCCCAGGGGGATCTCACTCCCACGTGTTTGTGTTGGATGCCAGACCACTGTCCTGCTTCACACGCACATTCGGATCCAAATGTGCTCAGGCCAGGACCCAGGAGTTTGCTTCAGGAGCCCAGAGCCCAGCGGAGGTGGGAAGGATTCTACTGTGTGGGGAAATGCCCTGGAAAAGTGCAAATCCACTGAGGAGCAGGAGTCTAAGGAATGGGAGAGTGGGGAGCGCTCAACATAGGCATGTTTCCTCTGGATCAGCTCCCAGAACCCCCCAGAAACCCTTCAAAAAAGACCCTAATGCCAGTCCTTATTCCCTGAGCATTCTAAGCCTTGCCAGCACTGGGAGGAGGTGCCCGTGGGACTAGTTCAATTGGAAGGGAAGAAAATGAAGAGCCTTTGCCATAAAAATCTCCAAAAGTGATGCACTGAGGTGATTCAGCCATTCAAGGCATCTCCAGCCTGAATGCTTAATGATCACTTAGCATCTCTTGGTGCAACATTATTTTAGCTTGGAGACATGGCACATTGCCAGGGTGCAAAGCTCTTCGCTTCTGGAGACTTTTCCCATGCCCCAACATCTGACTGGTGTGTGCAGGAGCCAGGCAGTAGCTGTGGGTGCTTCCAAGCCCCAGCTGTGTGCACTGCTGCTGTGCCCCTGGCATCCAGTGCTGGTGTCCAGCCTGCAGGAGCACAACAGTAAATCCTTGGAGATGTTCCCTCTCATATGCTGGGACTGTGGTTCACCAGAAGAAAGCATCTGTGGCATCCAAGGACTGGTGACAAACCAGAAAGCTGCCCGCAGGCATGATGCCTGCAAGGCAGTGGCACCTGCACACCTTTTAATAGGTAATGGAGATGTGCTTAGGTGAGCACAAAGGAACTGGCTCTGTTCAGAACTTTCCATTTAAAAGCGCAGCTGAAGAATTTTGCCCATGGTCTAGTTCTCGCTTTTTGGATAGGCCTCACCTGGTGCCTGCCTGTGCTGCAGGGGAGCTGAGGAAGATGTTTTGCTGTGGGTGTAAGACTTGGAGTGGGGCAGCACATGCCATCAGTCAGCATGAGCTCATGTCTGTGGGCAGTGGTGTGGCCTGAAGGGCCTTAAGTAGGTGTTGAAAATTAGGAGGTTCTTTCAAAAAGGTCTTTGTGTGAGAAGGCACAGTGCAGTCCAGCGCTGATGGATGGATGGCATGTGTGTAAGAGCTGGCCAGGCTCTGCATCCTACCAGGACCCCATACCAGCAGAATGGGGTTGGAGACTTGGGGGTCACGGCTGAGCCCCCAGCATATTGCTAGGCTGTGACAGAATGGTAGGAGAGCCCTAATCTGGTCTCACGTTGGTGCCCAGTTTCCTGCAGTATTCACCTCAAAATGTCCCCCCAGAAGAGGGGGCCGGGGAACGACAACACGCCAAGCACAGAGGGGTGGGGACAGGGCCCAGTGAGGGGATAGGCAGCAAACTGCCAGGCTGAGGGAAGGGCAAGCCATGCCTTGGCATGGAGCAAGGACATTGCCACCCCATTATCCTGCAGCCACAGGAGCCATTACAGCTTACCTGATAAAGTTAACAAGGAGTAGGCGCAGCACGCCAGCAGCTGAGGTCATGTTGGAACCTGTCCTGTGGGAGCAGCTTGGTTGCGTGTACCGCAGATGCTGCAGGCAAGTTTCCCCAAATCCGTAATGCCTGAGGGCAGGCAGCTGTGTGGCTGTGGGGCCTGGTTCTTTCAGGTTTGCTGGAGGCACTGTGGTTGCTTGGTGACGGGATGGATGATGGGTGCTCTCGGGACGGTACTGTGGCCAGGCAGGGCAGAAAGGGAAGGATGAGAACTGTGGGCAGGAGCAGGCCATCCCTGAGTGCTGCAGTATTACTCCCATGGTGCATAGCCTGCAGCTGGCACCCTAGGGCGGGCACCCATGGGTGGCACAGGACCACCAGCACCTGTTCCTGGTGCAGGCCCAGCACCTGTCTGTCCTTGGGGCGGTAACAAAGCCCCTGGAGGAACCATGGCTGGCGCTGGGGGTGGGTTGGGGCCTGGCTCATGGTGTGAAGGGGACGACCCTGGAGTGCTTAGCACATTCCTCCTGCCCCTACTGTCCCAACCATCCCCACCTCCATTGCCTCAGGATAGAGAAACAGTGGAAAATTTCAGCTTTTGGACATGGCAACAGGAGATGTGGGAACAAGGCCTGGTCCTGACCCGGTACATCAACACAGGCCTGGGCCACGCTGAGGCCGTAGGTCCCCATGAGCTCATTCTTATGGCTAACAATGGCTAACAACTAGATCCAGTCCCCACAGACCCTCTTGTTATCGCTGGCCTAAATCAACATCCCAATAAGCAAGGGCTGATGCAATTAGTGTGGGGGGGACAGCAGCCCATCTCCCTCACACCTGATGTGGCATTGCAGAGATGTAGGATCCACAGGGACCTCCCAATCACCCTCCCCACCGGCCCCTTAATATCCAAAGTGGCTGTGATAAGAAGCAGTTGCTGGGGCTGCAGGTGGGAAGGTGTCAAGTCATACGCGCGGGGCTATAAACAGTGTGTGCCCATAAAGCAGATCAAAGCAGAAGGAGTTTATTTTCAGAAAGTCTGTTTCCTCCATGGAGCCAGGAGACAAAGAGCTTTGGGGGGAAGGGGAGAGGGGAAAGAGGAGAAAACGGGGAGAGTGCAATGAGCATAGGGCTAACTGTATGGAGCAGCTCCATGTTGGGGTGGGATCAGCCCAGCGGGACATGGGGCCCCAAAACCTCACAGCACCACTAGGGCTCCTCCAGGGGGACCTGGATCAAGGATCCTGACCTTAAATAAACTCACAGAAGACATCCCTGCTCTGCAGCCCCAAATGCCAGTGCTTGGGGCCAGGCAGGGCTTGGTGGGAGCTGAGGAGCTGCTGCAGGCACCCCAACACTGTGGCTCCTTCCTGCTCCAGGAGGGAGGAGGGAGAAGAAATCCAGGTGGGGAGGGTAGCCATGGCTGGTTTGTCAGCAGTAGGAGCTCCAGAGGTCAGAAAGCAGATGTCAGGGCTGTAATGAGTGTATGCTGGCTCAGAAATGCCTGTATCCTCTGCTTTCCCTCCTCACCCTGCTGATATAGACAGAAAATTCCCATTTCTTTTCACTGCTTAGTTGAGCAGTGAGTCACAGGAAACTGTATGGTGTCTCGGGTCTGTTCTGCTTTAATTCCAGCTGAAGATACTCTCCAGGAGCCGCAGCTTTGCAGTGCATTTTCCCCCCTTCCTCCTATTGACATCAGCACTCAGACCCTGACCCCAGTACCTGCCCCAGCCCCACCAGCACGTCCTTCCCCTGGCTGGCACCAGCCTCTCGTGCCCTGCCACCTCCAGCATCCGCACAGGCAGGAAGTGGGGGACATCTGTCTCTGCTGTGGCGGCAGCTCTTGCTTCCTTCTGCCAATGGCCCTGGGCGGGGTCCAGCCTTGTGCTCGTCTCACGCACACTGGGGCTGCTCTGAGGCATAGGAGTGGGTCCTCCTGTGCTGTGCAGCACCTGCCAAACTCCAGCCCACACTCCCCATCAACAGCCACAGCCAGGGAAACACATTGCACGTTCTTCAAGGGAAACTCTCCTGTTTTGCACAAATATTTATTCCACCTGCTTCCTGCCTGTGGCCCCTTGGCCCCAGGGACTTGGCAGGTCACGGGTAGCAGGGTACGGGGAACAGTGCACAAAGGCCTCCATCCGCAGCAGACCTGCAGTCCGCACATTTCTTGATGCTGTGTTTTCACTCACAGATGGCTCAGGGTGCAATATCTGGTAGGTGTCTCAGTGCTTTTAGGAGAAGGGCAAAGCATGGGCTTCGGCACAGTCTGCTCAGAGGCTTTGCTGTTCTTTTGTTCAGATGATACAGGCACCAAGCACAGCAGAAGGATGCAGTGCTTTGATCCCACCAGAAACAAGCATGGCACTGCACCCATCTGCATGCTCCAAGCATTGCAGTGGGCTTCAGCGTGTCTGCAGCATCCCATAGCCCAAATCCCTCCAGAGGTGCTGCAGCCCCCACAGTCCAGTGTGTCCCCACTATTGTTGTGCTTTTCCCCTCTCCTTGGCACTGCTGAGAGCAATGTGCTATACTGCAGCCCGCAAACACCTGTGGCATGTTCCTGCACTGCCATCCAGGGATGCTGGCAGGAAGAGCCCAACTCACACCACAGGTCTTGACAACACAGCGCTGCAGATTGGCAGTGCTCTCACCATTTCCTCGCTGCGGTAGGCTCCTGCTTCCCACACCGGGTGGATTTCACTCCTTGTGCTGCAGTGCTCCTCCTGGTGCTTCATACATAGAGACTGACCTACAGCCATGGAGCTGCCTGACCTTCTCATGTCTGCAGCAGTGCCAGCACTGCAATGGCCTTTCCCAGCCTTTACTCTCTGCTTCCCAAGGGGCTCTCTTACTCCCTGTGAGAGGTTGACTGTCCATCAACATGACTTGCAACTCAGAAAATCCGTCTGAGGGATGTGAAAGCCAGCAAAGTCAGCAGGGAGATTCTGCTCCTAGAGATCCCTTTTGTCTCACCTCAAGTGAAAAAACAAGCAATGGGGTGTGGGTCTGCCACAACTGCTGCAAGTAAGCCACACTATGGGAGAGAAATGAGACCCACGTATGCCCAGTGGACACATCTCTGCAGTGTGGGGGTCCTGTGGGGGGACCAGGCACAGGGACACGTTGGGCATCATGCACAGCTGGTGCTGGGGGAGTGCTGGGTCCCCACATTCTGCTGGTTTCCTACATCCCATGTGGTCTCCATGTCCTTCTGGCTCCCCAGGACCTATTGGATGCCCCCAACCCACTCAGCTGAGCTCGGCACAGGGCTCATTTCCTGCTGAGGCAGTGCATTCACCAAGGGAGGAAAGGTTGCACTGAGGGGCTGGGGCTGCCCCCACTTCCTTCCCCACACCCAGCACTGCTTATCGGCAGCTGTGGTTTCCTCCAGTTCCTGTCCAGCCTTTGCAAGGTGCAAACCAAGACCCGATGTGGGCACCCACCTGCTCCTCTCATGTATGAACTCTGCTGTTCCCCCAGCAGAGCACTGATGTCCCCTTAGGGCAAATGCTCAATGGAAGCATGGCTGAGCCAGGAACATTCCCCTCTGCACCCCCTCATTCTGTTCATCACATGCAGCAGACATGCGAGTGCTCCTTCCCCACTCCACAGAGGGAAGGAACATCCCAAAAATAGCAGGCTGATGTAGGCCAACTCCATGGGCCCCTGCTCACCCATGTGGGGAATGTGCTTGGCTGAGGGGTCTGCAGGTGACCCCTGTCTATGCCTACTCTGTGGAGTGCTACTGGGGACTTGCTCAGGAAGACATGCTGCCCAGCACCCTGGCGTCACACCAATGACTTTTCCTGTTTATATCCTGTCCTGAGGATTCATCCCGGCTGGAAGCAAGTTCCCGGCAGCCGGAGAGCAGAGATAATCCCGCAGGAAGTGGAGCAGCAGGATGAAGAGAATGGCTTTGCTGTCACCATCCCTGTCACCCGGTGCTGATACCAACCCTCTCCCTGCTTTCTGTTTGGCAGAGAATCCCTGCCACCATCACCATTTCCTCTCGCACTGTGAGATGGGGCTAGATGCTGGGGAGCAGAAGGGATGAGGAGCTCTGTGCAGAGTAGCATGGACGCCTAGGCTAGAGGGAGCCACGTGGTGCCTGGCTAAATGCTATAACACAAAAGTGTGTATCACAGTGCTTAGCGGAAAAACTGAACAGAACAAGACAATCATGTGGAAATGAAACAGGCACAGGCATCTTCACAGCAAAAATCCCCACCAGGAGCCACATGGGCTTTCTCCCAGGGAACATCATCAGAATAGCCACATCCAAGCGCTGCACTTTGCTCTGAGCTTGCTGGGAAGTTGCTTCCAGCAGCACCTGCAGGACAGGGCTATGGGAAGCCCAGAGCATGCTGAGGTGGCATTTGCATGGGGTGATGGCAAGGAAATGCCCCGGGTTATACTCATCTAGGCACAGTGTGGGGTGGAGGACAGTAGGCCGCTGACACTGCGGGGCTGTGTGCTGCAGTTCCCTGTTTTGCTGTCCCTGGGTTTATCACTGGCTCTTTCTTTCACAAATGGTGGGGTTCTAACATTAACAACCTGAACGGGCAGAGCATGCCATGGCACTGTGCTCACACACATGCAGACTCTCGTGACGTTTCAGGTCGGCTGCCCACATGCTCATCTTCCCCTGGCACATTACAGCATCAGGGACTGCTTGGCTCTGCCTGGGGCTTTGTCTTTGGATTCCCAGGAGAGGGAAAAAGACTTATCTGAACTTCTTCAACACTCACTATGTGTTTGCTTTGGTTAATATGTATTGGTTTGCTGATCAGATAGGGAGATCAATGGACAGAGTGTTGACAGGTCTATTTTCTGCCCATTTCAAAGCCTTCAGTCTGAGCAGCAGCACAGGGCTCCCCAACCTTATCAGTAGCCAATAAAAGTACCTAAAATTCAGGCTAAACATTTTAGCATGCTCTTCCATCAGAACTTCTCATCATGGAGGGGACAATGAGAATGCTGTTGGTAAAACCATAGAGACAGAGCCTTGCCCTGGGCGTCCTGTGCCAGCTGTGCCTAGGACACCCATGCCACATTCAAACTGTTGAATGCAGGCTCCTTGCAGCCCAGCTATCCCTTTCTGTTCCCCATCCCCATCATCTGCTCGTCCTCCCCTGACAAAACAGGGAACAGTTGGGGCACTGCTCAGTGCACCTGGGCAGTTATTGCCTGGACAGGTAGAGCAGAGCTGTAGAGCAGGGTAGAGCAGGGCAGGCAGAGCAGAATACGTAGAGCAGAGCAGGTAACAGGGCAGTAGAGTAAGGCAGCAAAGACAACAGAAGGGTCTGTGTACACTCCAAAATGTGCCCGTGACCATGGGACCATGGCTCCAGCATTGCACCTGGAACAGCGCAGCCTGGATCCTTCCCCCTTCCCTTTGGCACACAGCTCACTGACATCTCACAAAACAGAAGCAGGTTGATGTGATTTTTCCACGGATGTCTTGGAGTCACAGATAATTCATTATTCGCACCTCTGTCATTAAACTGCTGCCCAGAGGCTGAGTGAGTCTCCATTGGTTGTGCAGGTCATCCAGCTTCTGCACAGTCACTGTGCCAGGTCACCATTCTGGAGTAAGGGCGGTGCTGGGGGGACTCCTCCAAAATCAGGGCCAACGCAAAGCATGGTCAGAGCCTCTCTGCTCAAGGTGAGCATCTGGATGAGCTCTGTGCTGTGGAGCCTCACAGTGCATTTATCTCAAAACACACTCAACAGGAGGAGCTTGCCACGTTTGTGGCCAGCTTTCTGGTGGTTAGCATTCACTCTGTGCATTTGGCGCTGAAGCTTTGTCTCTAATTCCCACTGAAATCAGCCTCACCAGCATGATTTCACTAACTCTGGCATAATTTCACTGTTTCACTCTGGCATTATTTCACTTTTTCATGCCAGCTTACTACAAACCAGGTTGGTAGTGCGGATGCCCAGGGCAGCAGAGACCTAAGGGTGCCCAGTACAGGGGCACAGTGCTGGCACTCTGGGGCTGCTGCATGGGGCAGCTCCCACTCCTATTTGCACACATTGCATCCCTCAGCATCATCAGTCTCCCAGAAGAGCTTCCCAGCTCTGCCCACTGCCATTCCCACACTTGGCTTTGAGTTTCCATGCAGGGTAGAGGCACCCTGGAGGATAGCACTATGTTTCCAGCCCAGCTAATGAGAACTCCAAATGTCTTTGGTGGGCTGTTCTCTGCAGGCAGCGCTCAGCAGCGAAGACAACCAGGGCCATTTTAATCATTTCCAGATTTGTGTGGGAGGTCAGGGCCCTGGGGTGCTGCTCCATGTCAGTTTTATAAACACGGCAGTTTTTCCAGATGGTCTCTGGCTCCAGCCTGGCTAGCAGGTTGATTGGGCCAGACCGAAATAACAACAGGTGGAGAACAGGCCATGACTGCCTGATGCTATCTCTTTTTTCTATCTACTCTCCAAATGATTTTTTTTCCTTTGCAGAAAACTTGCACTGGGCCAGGGAAAGGTGCAGGGGCTGAGGCCCCACACCTTCACTGCTGCATGAAAGCAGAATTGCTGCATTCCGTCCCTACTCCATGCTCCCACCCAAGGCTTGTAACTGCTGAGAAACAATGCACAATGCAGGCTGGGAGGTCCTTCCCACTGCTCTTTGGCTGCAGGCTTGGAACACTGCAGCACTCCAGGATGAAGGGCAGGAACCCACTGTGCTTGGCACAGCCATGGCTCCACACTGCAGCAGCGCCCAAACACAAAACCCAGTGAAAATGGGAAGCCATGGACACCTGGGTCTAAAAGAGGAGCGCATTACATTGAGCTGGGGCCATCCTGACTCAGTGTCAGAGTTCAGTGCCGCCAGCTGAAGGCAGTGCTTGTGGCTGGGAGTCATCTCCCTGCACAGACCGAAAGGATGGAAAAAACTGCACTGTGTTGGAGGTGGGTTGCAGTGCATCCCACAGAGGCCTTTTCATATTTCCCATTTGCCTTTGAGTTCAAATTCCAGCACAGGCCAAATCTCCATGTACAGAAGATGAAGTCTTGGCCAGACACTACAAATTGATTGTGGGTGTATGGCATATTTAGCACTGCTGCTGCCAAAGGACCCTGCGCATGGCCCTGTGCTCCAGCTGGCACAAGCTGAGGTCAGGAAAGCTCCCAGAGACCCTCTGCTCCCTGAGACATTGCCAAGGGCCAAGGGAAGGTGGATGTGTATGGGCATCCCAGGGATGGGACATCATTCACTCCAGCGGGTGCCGCCACTGCCCCCATCATGCCTGAGTGGCCCCCATGGTGTGTCAGGGGCAGAGGCAGGCTACCAACACACGCCTTTATTTCTAAACCTGAGCCAAAGCTGAATCAGACCTAGCATGTGGCTGTTCTCAGCCCCAACATTGACATCTTCATTTCTTTCATAGTTTCTGGCCCCTTTTGCTCTGAGCACTCCGACTTTCAGAAAATTGCATGGCCCCTGCTATTAATTACACAGTCCCAAGGTAAATATATCTCTGTCCCTGCCTGCAATTTGTATAAATTGCTCACAATGCTGCAATTTAGCATTTAAGTTCAATTTATTTTCTGTTGATTAATGAAAAAGAGACTTCCCCCTGTGACTAATAAAAGGGGCTAGCAGGCAAGGAATCCCCATCCTGGCAAGCTGCACAGGCTGGTTCAGCTGCATCACATCCAGCACTGTGCACAGCACCATCCACAGCATCATGCACAGCACCAGGCACAGTGTGCCAGCCCCAGCTGGATCCCGCAGTAGACACTCAGTCCCAAGCCCACCTTGCCACTGTGGAAGGAGGGACAGGAGCTGCAACACTGCCTCTGTTTGCACAACCTCCTAAAATGGAAATTATGCTGGGTGCCGGGGTCTGGACAGCTTTACCCATACAGGCAGGTAGCAGAGCAAAGCTGGAAATGCTCTCAGGTCTGAGAAACAGCACAGGCTGCACCAAGCCCCTCCTTCCTCTGGCCATTTGTTGAAGGATCCCATTTACGCCATGTCTAAATAGGCCCTAATTCTACAAACATTTGTCCCGAAAAAGGACCGAGCCTTTCACTAGGTTTTCTATGCAGCACTGTGTGCACCTGAAGCTTTGAAATAATGAAGATGGCTTTGGCTCTGACAAAGTGCTGCTGCACCTGCAATGTTATCACCCTTTTAGAGTTTGGAAGCGTGACTATCCCCAGCCTACATGAGGAATCATGGAGCTGTGCTGCCAGACTGGAGGAAATGTGGTTTTAGTGCTTCCCAAGTGCTGTCACCATGTGATATCGAGGGCTGACACTGTGGCATGCATCCTGCTGAGCTCAGTGTCAGCCCAGCACCCACCTGCTGATGCACCTGGATGCACCTCATCTGCACACAGCACCTGCCCCTGATTTCAGGAGCCGATAATGAATTCTCCCCTCAGAACATTATCTAGCAAATGCTATGCTTTCAGGCATAAAGGCATTGGTCATGTGGAAACACGTTTTCTCTTGAGTTTCTTTTGAGGGCTCAGCATTGTTGACGCTGCAGACATGAAGCATGCTCCAGGAGAGCGATGCCTTCTTTCTGGACAGTCTCTCTCCCCAGCACCAATTTTTTATCATCGTCTCAGAAGACAGTGTACTTCTAAAATTAATGCAGTGAAACCCCACACGTATATACTGGAGGATGGAAATGGGCTTAATCACTGGCAGATGTGTTTGGAAGTGCCAGGATGGAAAAATGTCTCGGAGCAGCATATGAGCGGCGCCACGAGAGCCTGGAGAAGTCCTTCTGGCCCTGACAGCACGTCCATGGCACGTACCTGCATGGATGGACCTGTGTGTGCGTCACGTGCATGCTGCATTATGCATGTGCAACAACACATGCATGGTCCTCCATGCACAAACAGCCCTGTGTTGATGCACATGAAAATCTTGAGAGCCATGCGTGCACTTCCCTCTCTGAGTGAGGCAGGGAGGAAACAAAGGCTGAGGGCTGCAGATGAAAGGGAGCAGAGGAAGGGCACGAGCGGCCCACACACTGAGCGATGCTCATGCCGTTGCCTGCACATTCCCATGCTGCTTCCAGAACGCAGGCAAGCATCCCTTATTGACTGCACCTGGCTGTTATTAAGCATTCAGAATAAAAGGGATCACGATCCAGATACAACTAATTTGGAGAAACTTTTTTATACAACAAGCTCCTCTCTATTTGTTTGTCTAGTTTAATATCTAAAACTAACTCCGGCTCTGGTTTGACACTGAGCAGGGCTCTTGGCTGCCCCAGAAACCAGGAGGGGATGCAGACAAATTTCTCACAAACACAGGGGAGCTCTCCTTTGGTGGTTTAAAAATAGTATTACAAAGGGTAGCTGCTGGATGCTGGTGGATACTGGTGCTGCTGGTGCTGCTGGTGGTGGATGCTGGTGATGCTGCTGGTGTTGGTGCTGGTGGATGCCAGTGGTCCTGCTGGTTCTGCCAGTGATTCTGGTGGTGCTAGTGGATGTTGGTGATGCTGGTGGATACTGGAAGCCCAGTTCCTGCAAATCCTTATGGAGTCCCCAGAAGCTGCTCTCTATGTCCCGTGTGCCTCTTTTCCATGCCCATGAGGGTAACCTGGCACCCAGACTGACACTGGATGAGGCACCAGGGGAATCTGTGGGACACCTGAGAACAGGGATGCAGCCCTTCCATGTCCCTGGGGCAGCCCCAGCCAGCAGAATGGGCCGCGAGCATTTTCTACTCGACCGCTTGAACCATAGTTCTGGCAGCGCAGAACACCATCAATCACCTATGACACTTTCTTCCCCTATAACTGAGGAGTGCTGCCTTTTTGTTTCAGTACCAAGAAGCCCACATGAAAACCTCACTTTTATTCCATCCTTACAGAGACCCAGCAGCAAAGCCCACGGGCTCCTGCATGACTTCTTCTAAACACCTTCCTAAGGGCAGCCAAATTGTGAAATGAAAAATATGAAAGGGAGAGAACCACAACATTCATCCCTTGGCTGCTGCCTGCGAAGTCCCCATCACTGCAGATGCCTACCGTGGAGCCCTCCAGCAACACCAGCACCAGGGATACATCCCACTCAGTGGGACTTGGCCACCTACCCTGGGATGACAGCGCAGTGACATGGCTCTGGGTGGGGCACGGCCCTCCATTTCACACCATCTCAATGCATCAAATCGCTGTTTCCCTCCTCACTTCCTCCTCCTGAGAAGAGCCCAGCACGAGAAACTCCCAGTGGGTGAGTGTCTCAGGCTTTACGCAAACGCAGAAACCGAAGGCTTCTTGCAGATTAGATGCTTCCCGTCCCATCAGCCTGGAGGAATTTATCGAGCACTTGCTCACAGGGACCATACACAATGCATCCCACACATTCCACCACACAGGGGCACTTTCAGATGTTTGCTGATGTGCACTAGCTTTTAAGAAGGCTCCAAGGAGGTTTTAATTTAACATTGGCAACTGCCAATGGGAAGCCAATTGGGAAGAATTTTCCAAGTAGGGGGAAATTCATTATCCCAATCAGCATGGGGACAAATGAGAAGCAGGGAATGCATAGATTTCAGAGTTTATATTCCTCTTTTTGGGAATGCTTTCAGGTGCTATTCCCCAGATGCTGGCATTCTCCTTTCCCAGGAATTTGACTGTTTTAAACAGTTTGGTCACCATTTGCATATTATTCACAGTGACTTCTGCATTCCCATACTGCCCAGCTCATGTAGACAAAGGGACCAGAGGAACAGAGAAGCCTTCTGATGCTGTGGAGGGGAAATCAGCCATGGGCAGCCACCATCGTTGTTGCTGAGGTCCCCCTGGAGGCCCAATGCCACAGTCCCACTGCTCAGTGGCCAGAGAGAATGGGGCTTCCCCACTCCACTATCTCCCCTCTCACTGGCCCCAGCCCTGATGGAGGGAATTAGAGAGCAGACTTGGCTGGGAACAGCCCCCAGGTTGTTCTCACAGGGAAATAGGGGAAGTCAAACGTAAAGGAAGGGCATTACAGAGCTTGCCCTGGAGAATCACCACATCTTTGGGTTGTGGCCCGCGTGACTAATCCTCTTCCCCTCACCTCACCCCTTTGTCCTCAATGCCAAGACTCCTCCAAAATGTACCTTCCATTTTGCAATGCTTTTGCTCAGGCCATTATTCAGGCTGAGCTAGCCCTGTTTCCTTGCCAAGTGCTGTATTCTCTGTCTGATAAGATAAGCTCCTTAAAGGAGGATTTTTGGGACCCTGACTCACTGGAGAATTTTTTTCTGTGGGGCAGTCATATGGCCTATAACACACTTAACTATTTGATGAGCTTATCGCTGAAATTCAAATGTCCATCCTTCTTGTCCCATAGGAGGACAGTCCCTTATCTAGGAGCAAGGTCATCTCAATCAGGCGTTAAGTATGGAGAATATCCCTATCATCTCCACGCCTTCAGCCCAGCTGCATATTCGTGATCACTCCTGCTCCTGCCCCAAGAACTTCTGGGCAGCGACGAAGGTGATGCTGGGGAAGCAAACCCACCTGGCCACCACAAAACCCTTCCTGGTGGTTGCACAAACCCATCTCTCACTGCCTGTAACGTCAGCCTAACCTCATTCCATGAAAGCTCCTTTGTGCCTGATGCCCCAAACAAAGCACCCTTGGTGCCCCTTCGAAGAAGGCAGCCCCACTGCCCCTGTTCAGGGGCTGTCACTGTGCCCCCCAGTACAGGAAACCCTCATGCTTGGCAGATTGGGTTGGATTTTATTTCTCTGCTGCAGGAGATCCTCTGTGCCTTGCCCGTGGAAGATGCAATCAGCAAAGCCTCATATTTAATTAACTGTGCTTCTTCTCTCCCATATGATTCCAGTTAGAGGCCCTGCCTGATGCCAGCAGTGCTGTCTTGCTCAGCTTTGACGAGTGCAGTGTTAAGCCCAGCAGCTGGGCAACATCTCCAGCAGCCCCCAACTACCTGCTGCACTGCTGCTGTCCCCAGATACAGCTGCCAGCATGCCCCAATGTACACCTGTGCATGGGCAGGACCCAGCCCCGCTTACAGCTCAGCTGCTTCTGCCTGCATGTGCTTGGCCATGCCTTGAGCAATGCTTCACCAAGGAGCAGCTGCAGGGCATGATCCAGCTGCTCAAAATCCACTCCAGGCTCTGTTTGCCCCCCTTGAAGGCAATTTCAAAGGCCCATTTCTCTTGTCCAGGAACACAAAGATCTCACCCCAAGCAAAAACAGCAAAGGGACCCCTGGGTATACCGACCCCCCCAGCCCCAGCACTGTGGGGACTCTGTACCCATCTCGGGCCCCACAGGTTGACAGGCTTGGTAAGCCCCAACAACTGCAAATGATCAACCCCAGGGGGATTTTTTCCTCCCCTCAGCTCTGGAGTCAATTGTCAGCCCTGCTTTTAAAGACACTCTTGTAGGCAGCCTGGCTATGCTTTTCTGCTTTGGAGGAATTCCTCTAAAACAATAATAGTGACATTGTTCCTCACTTTGCTGGCGGTTTTATAGGGCTCACGTTGGAGAAAGGTGACCGTGGCTGCCTTTTGGCCACATGTGTTTACACAAGGAAATGCATGTGGGTTTTGGGGTGGCGCCTGGAGTCAGCAGCCGCTCTCTGTACTCCTGACCCTTACAGAGCTGCTTTCTTGCTTCTGGGTACGTTTACTGCACTCCAGATGTGAGCTGGCTCCAGCAAGGCTGCGGAGCGCCAGGGATCTGGCATCCCCAGACTCATCAGTCCGTGGGGTAGAATGCCATGGTGGTTGTTTTAAAAGCTGTAATGCATTCTTGGTAACACATCATGATTTATTCAGTCCTTGTTTGACAGGGTGCCTTTATCAAAAGCTCATGTGAATCCAGGCTGCGTGGCGTGCTCTGGCTGCAGCTCAGTCAGGCTCTGCAGATAGATCAGTGTGGGCTCTGTGGGGCAATGTACTTTGGGCCCCTGTGTTCTGCAAGCTCCAGGCATCAGCATCCATGGCTGGACCACAAGGAAGGTGCTCTGAAAGAACAAATCTGGTAACACAGATGGGTGTCACTCAGGTGCCCCAGATGATGGGGTAGCCTGGGGGTGACAGTCCCAAATTCCACCATCATGCCTTACAGAGCTCACATGCTGCTGGCCTCACTCCAGCTCGCAAGTCTATAAATGGAAGGGAGAGAATCAAAATCAGAGTATTGCTTGTGGAAAAAAAGGGCACAGCTGTGGCTGAATGTGGGTCCTGGGAGAGCAGTGAGGTGTCATCACCCTGTGAGATGCCCTGTTACTAATACCACACTTTGTTCCACTTTTATGCCCTTTAAACCACACAGCGCAGTTACAGGGGCAGTGGCTGGGAGGCACCTGGCAGGTTTCCATGCACAGCCCCACAGGGTACTGTCGGCCCTCGGTCCCACTGCTTTGTGGGGCCATTCTTATGGGCACAGACAGACGCAGGAAACCTTAGCCCTGGATTAGAAATGAGCCTTTGGCTTAAAGATATTTATTTGCCTTTTATCATAATGGGAAAAAATGAAACAGCAGATAGGAGAGGAAGAAAAAAAAAATCCAATCTAGGTCAGAATCTCACACTGGCTAGTTCACTTCACAGTTTAAGTAAATAATTCTCATCCCAAAACCCTTCAGGGTCACATAAATGTGCCTCTTTGCATGGAAGAGACTATTTTGATAGAAGCTGGGTGCCTGACGGATTTGCAGCTCTCACAAACTGGGAAACTTGGTTTTTCACAGTGAGATATAAAATCCTATCAATTAATCTAACTTTTATTGCACCTCTGGGGCACGAATGTGATGTTATTTAAACAAATGGTTCCCATTACCTTCAATTAATTTATAAATGTTTTTCAATGATTTACAGGCTTCTATTAAATGGACAATATACTTCTGTGCTCCTTGAGGGGTAAACAGTGATCTGAAGACTGGGGCTCACTGATCTTTGTTTTTTTCTCCTCTTCCTTTCACCCACACACTGGGCTCCACACACAAGGGGGGGCGGGCACAGCCCAGGTCACGCTGATGGGGCTGCCCCGGCCCGTACCACATCACTGAGGTGAAGCCGTGGGGGACTCTCATCCCCTTGTTTCCACCCCAAAGCCATCCCTGCACTGCGACAGCCCTAATCAGGGCTCTGTGGGTTGGCTGTTCCCAGCTGCACTGACCTCCCCGCGTCCCAGAGCGATGCATCTGGTCCTCACAGGGCCTTCATCTCAGGGATTACTTGGGATTTGTAGGATCATTCTGTAATGCACAAATGACATAGTACTCTGTGCATTGGGGAAGGGAAGGGCGGACTCCTATTTTGCTCCTCTTTCTCCGTGCTTGATGCAGAATGCACCAGAACTCTCCTGCAGGCTTGCGCTGGACCAGGCTTGTGCAGCACGGGGTTGTGCCAGGCTGCAGATCACAGCTCTGAGCCCCACTGGGCCCTGAGCCCTCCAGACCCAGGCATAGGGCTTGTCAGCACAGGACAGAGTAGATTAGATCGTTCCTTCACAGGTTGGAAGTAACCTGGGCTCTGCTGCCATCAGGAAGTACTTATCTTGGTGGGGATCAAGCGGGGATGCAGTTTCTGTAATGCTGACCCCAGGCCAGCCCTCATCCATCTCCCGTGTCCTGGTGCTCCCCTGCTAACACTCGGTTCCACACGTTGACAGACAGGATGGCAATTAAGTTCACACTCCACCCATTCACTTGAGCCTGTCTACATCTCAGGCAGCTATAGAGATAGACTCTGTTTACAGAGCCTGCTGTCATTTATTATTTTTCAGGGGTGTTGCAAGGAGCAGGGAGGGGGAACATCACTATGGGAAGATAAACCTGGCAGAAGGGCAAAGACACGTGGCCAGAAATCTGCAGCTCTGGGTGCATAAAGCTGGGCACTCATGCTCTGCGCATGGCCAGAAGCCACAGGAGTGCAGAGGGGCAGCCAGCAGAAGGGATGGAGCCACGTGAGGCGGCAAGACCAAGCGGAGGTGGCAGTAGGCAGCCAATGCTTTTTTTCCTGAAAGTCAGACCCACAGTGTCAGGCACAGGGCAACATTTTTCTCATCTGGCCCTGGATTTCTGCCTTGAACTGCAGCCATGGACCTGCTTAGGATTCTGGGTGACCCAAAAGATTATTTTTCTTGGCAAACTATGACTCCATCCAAGTTGTTACACCACTGAAAATAGCTGATAACATTTTACTTAATTAAACAGTGCAAGGCTTAACAATGTAGATTGTCACTTTTTCTCTTGCACTGTATTGCTACAGCAACCCAGATGGGAATTTTGCATCCATCCCTCAGGTGGGGCCAGGTGTGCTTGTGAGGGATGTGAGGTTCTGGGTCTCCCCACTTGCAGAGCCAGTGAAGTACAGCTTGCAGCACAGGCATTTCCCATTGAAAGGGTAAGCAGAGCCTGGGGCCAGAGCTTTACCCCTATCTTCAGCCCCCCCCCCCAAGTCTCCACCCTGCCTGCTCTCTGTCATCTCCAGCTTTTTATGCTTTTCTCTAACTTAAACCTGTCATATTAATAAAATATATTTACCTGACACCCTGTCTTTTATTTGCTTAAATCAGGTTATGTTTGAAAGATAAAAGCACTGCATGAAAATGGCTTGCAGTGGCACCGAGGGGAGTCTCGTCTGAAGGGCTGCTGGGGAGTCAGCATGGTGCTCCGATAGCTGCCTTGGGCGGCGTGCACAGCAGTGGCTCTGAAATCATATTTCACTGCAGCGGGAGAGAGTCTTCATCGTGTTTCTTCACATTTAGACTTGGGTCTGTTTCTCACAGCAAGATTATTAAAAACACTCACACCTGAAATGGTTTCATTGTGTCCATGCATTTGCTGCTTATTATTATAAACAAGTGTGTTGAGGGTCATTAAAAATAAATTGGAACGAGTAAAAAAATAGTGAAAAGTACAAGGAAACTGAATGACTGAAAATACTCAGTATCCAGGGCAGAAAGCTCCTTCTTGGAACAATGCCTTAGCTTGTGAGACAGAGGGGAAAAACTTCTCTGCTTTCTTTTCAACCACGCCACATCCTCCTCCTGCACAGGGACGCAGGGCATGGAAACAGAGAGCCAGGTCCCAGTCTGGGCCAGACAGCTCTGTGCCTGCGTGCACTCACTGATGCACGCAGGCATACAGGAATGGGATTTGTCAGGATTTTCCTTGCAGAAATGGCTGGTCTCAAGTTGATCTGACAGATGTCAGAAGCCACCAGCAAGTACCTCCTGTCCCAGAGCCTCGTGGCCAGAATTCGGCTGAGCAATGACAGGCAGCCTACTAACCCCACAGCCATCTCACCTTCGACAGACTGAATGGATGCAGTGTTGCAGGGATTAGAAGCAGCCCTAGGGCTCAGGGTTGCTTTTCCTCCCAGCAGGAGACAAAGTAACCTGGCTTGGGATGGGCTGCTTCTCACATCCCTCTGGGGACTTCATCACATCTCCATTAACTAACATTACTAAAAGTGTTTTTTTAAAAACAGAAATGAAAAAACACAGAGGCTTCTAGCCTCATTCATACCAGCTCACATCAAAACTACAGGTGCTATTCTACACAAGTGCTAAAAAACACGCCCTAGTGAAGTTAAAAGTTAGAACTGTTCCCAAAAGCATGACTCTGACCACCCCATGCGAAGACGTGCATGTGAGTTACAGGGATGCCTTCCCCCATTGGGAAGGGCTGGGGCTGCTGATGAGCCGGATCTCAGCCCACTACCAGAGCATACAAGGAACTGCATGGGTTCTGGCACACTGCACCAGTACTGCTGCCCTACCATGGGGCCACGGCTGAATTCTTACTGCCGTGCAAGAAGAAAGATGTCCCCAGCTTCGCTGTGCTGTGGACAGACAGACTACAAGTTCAGGAAAACAGGCACTGCTCTGCTTCAATGAGACACAGGTGTACAAGAACCCTCATGCTGATCGCTCCCTCTGGCTCTATCCCATGTCAGTGTGCTGTCTGCTGCACTGTCCTTGCTCCATGCTATAATGGCAGCATACAGCACAGCGGTGAGAACTGGGGACGTGTGGCCAGGGAGCCAAGGGCAGAGCACAAACACCTCCTGGACTGCAAAGGAGAAGCGGAGGAGCTGTGGGCAGACACTAACAGCACACAGGGGGCTCGTCTCAGTCATTCTGCTCCAAAACCTGCCATCTTTGGGAAGGCTGAAAGAGCACAATTCTGCCCTACAAAAATTCACTGCTTATAAACAGAGAGAACTGATCTAAATCACAGCATGTAAACTGATTGGGTGCAACTTCGCCCTGAGAAGCTGCTTTCAAATTCTCATTTCCAAATCTTCATTATTATTGTTATTGTTATTATTATTGTTGTTGTTGTTGTTGTTATTATTATTATTATATATTGTTGTTATTATTATTATTACAAGTAGTTATACAACAGGAAGTACACCCTGTGAAAGACTATCATGAGGCCACCAGACAGATGGATCCAGAGTGCAGGGCTGGCAGAGCCCATGTAAACAACAGAAAACCTTGCAGGGCCACAGAGAGATGTGCCTTTTGCATAGGTAGAACAAGGTGGGCAGCGAGCACTCAGCAGATGGATGAAGCCAGCGGTCATCACCCAGCACTCGAGGACAGTTAGTTTGGCAGGGACGTGGCACCTTGCGTTTGGTGACAGCATTCTGAAAGGAAGGGAAACAAGGGCAACTGTGGCACTCGCTGCAGAAAGAATGTGGTCCAACTTGTGCCCCAGCTCCAGCCCAAGGTATTGCCCTGCTCCACGGATGTGTCCCTTGGGGCTGATGGGACCTAGGCCTGGTGCAAAACGCCAATGGGTTTGGGAGTAGTGCAGTTCAGGTCTTGGAGAAGTGATGCCCTGAAACTCGATGGAAGTAACGAGGACACTGGGAGCTATTCCTTGCACCTTGACAGGAGAGCAGCATCTTCCAGAGCTCATGTTTGGATTCGTGGGTGGAATAGAAAATATTTCAGAAGAATTCTCCATTAAAAACTTTTTAAAATATATATATAATAATTAAAAACATGGTTCTAAACGCTCCTCCCCTCGTGGCAGGCCCAGGCAAGCTGCAAACAAGCTTAAACCTAGTGGACAGGGGCCCTTCAGAAGAAGGAAAGTTGAAAGCGTTTTTGTTGTACTTGTGGGGTGAGGGGAAGAGACACAGGACCCAGGATTGTGTTCTGCTGGGAAGCATGACGACATCCACAGAAGGAACACTCTAAGCCTCCTGGCCTAAATTATCTGCTAACGTAAATAATCAAATTCCAGGGACCACACTGCTCTGGCGCCACTGGAGCAAGGGGCGGCCCCGCGCTGCAGCAGGTGGCAGCCTGCCTGCCTGCCCTGCTCCCAGCCCTGCCCCTGATACTCTCCAAGGAAGCCAGCATCACTCTCAGTACTGTGGGAAGTTTTTAATGGCTCGCTCCAGGCAAGGCCTCTAAAATGTTTATATTAATATTTACATGTTGGACAGCCACTCATTGGGTCTCAGCTGGAAAGCAGTCCAAGCAGCTGAGAAACATCTGGTTGCTAACCCCAGACAAGGCATAATCTGGTAGCCCAGGGATTTAAGAAGTCTCTTCAGAAGGAAAGAAGTTTGGCAAATATTTTATTGAGATCTCTGTTCTTCCACAGTTGTTTCTCAAGTCTCAGTCGCTGCTGCAGTGTCAGACACAGTTGTTCTTCATCAAGGCCCTATTTACACAGCATCCAAGCCTCAATGATTACAAAAAGCTGTAATTAAGCATTACTCGCAATTTCCTGGAACACTTCTGAAGGTGTGGGACTGTGTGTGTGTTTCCCTGACATGTGCTCCCCCCTGCTCCATGGACAGAAAGCAGCTGTTTGTCCATTCACAGCCACACTGCTCTTCCAGCGTGCTCACACCGGTGCTGCCAGCCCTGCCTGCCCTCGGCCCGTCCAGCCCCAGCATTCACACCGCACGGATGCAGACATGCAGGAACCTTCCGTGGGGTCCTCCACCTCAAGGCCACAAACCTCCCTCTGTAGATCTGAAGACCAGGATCAGGAAAACTATGAACACACCTATAAAAAGAGCTGGGACAAGGGAAAATGGACTCATTATGATCGCTATGGCTTAGAATTTTGCTTCCTTTCCCTTTCTAGAATTCTTGGTTTTCATTTCCCTCAAAGGCAATTTCAGCTTTGGCTATTCCAAGACTGCCTTTGAAGAGCAGAGAGCTAGTGCGACAAGACAACACAAACGAATAAATGTTCAGCAGCCAAGTCAGGAAGGGACTTTCAGGCAGACCATTTGACATTTATTCTCCCTTTTTACTACCCATATACAACAAGGCCTTCTAGACATCCCAGAGCAAAGCCACCAACAACGCAGCTTGAGAGGCAGCAAATTAGGACATAACCCACATTTCTGAAAACCTTTTGTAGGCTTTATTGAAAAAGAGATAAGGATGAAAATGGGGACAAAATGTTTGACAGATATAAAATCGCGAGAAACCACCTTATCACCTTATCTTCCACCTTGTCTTCTGCTTCTTCTTTCGTGGTGTTTTTTTTTTTTTTTTTTTTTTTTTTTTGCAACGAACATGGGAGACATTGGGAAAACATAAAGGCATAAACACCAAGGAAATGGCACTGTGAGGGGAGAGCTGGGAAGAAGATCCTCAGGAGAGGCCACAGAAGTCTCTCTCCCAGCACGCTTGCTCTGGTCCAGCAAAGCACTTAAGCATGCACCTAATACACATTTGACTTCATGGAGCTCTTCACAAGCTTGAAAGTTAAGCAGTTTTGGCAATTTGCTACAAGAAGACCAGAGAAACTGAGAAACTGACTCTTGGTCAACAGCAACGTTAGCTTGCCTCTGAAGAGCATCTTAGCCAAAGATTCGTGCCATGTGTCAGTTTCCACTCACTTAGGGAAACTCTAAGCCACCAGAGAAGTTCCTTACATTCAAATTAACACGTAAAAAAATTATATACCAAGAATATAATCATTGAGCTTTCTTCAACTCCTTTCAGCTCAAGAGCTTGAAGCAGACAGGTTTACAGGTACATGAAGAACTGGAACTACCTCGTCTCAGTGTAAGCCAATGCCAGCTTAAAATAAAGTAGTGAATTCAGTGTGCTGTTCCTTGATGTAGGAAACACTGTCCTGAGGATAAGGTACAACCCCAACTGCCAGTGGCCAAGTACTACAAATACAAGGTGAGCCACAAACAGCACCACAGCTCTGGGCAAGACACTGCAAAGTCTGATATTTGGAGGAGTAGAGCACATCTGAACACTCCTTACATTATCAGAAAAATGTGAAAAAGTCTCTGGCTTTGCTTCCCTTATTAAAATTGGCATAACAACTTTGCTCCTCCACATCCCATCTGCCACTGAGATAAAATGTTGGGGTCCATTCCTGGCCCAGCTGTGTGCTCCAGAATTAGGGGCACGGCCACATCCAGCTCTGCTCTCGCTTGCTGCCCCTCATTCTGGTCCAAACCCAGGCTAAAGCTCAGCCACTTGCTTCACACAGAGCTGCCGATGGCGTCTTTTGGCTTAAAAGTTATTCCACTAATGATGATGGAAGAAACTTATCTTCTAAATCCTAAGCACTAGGTTAAAAGGTTAAAAGGACAGAAAAAGCATATTTAAGTATGTGCTCCCCATATAAATACACAAATTTTCATTACATCTGAGCAAGAAGCAAATAAGTTGTCTTTATTAGCAACTCAAATCTCACTACCCTGGTGGCATTCCCCTAATGTCGGCACAGTAAAAAAAAAAAGCCACTTTCCACAGGTTCTTAAATCAAAAATTGATTCAGGATCCACGTGGAAAGAGGCCCCGACGCGAGAAGCTGCGCAGCGCTATGGCTCCCCCTAGCGGCCGGGCCGGCACTGCGCACAGCCGGAGCGCCGCGGCGCTGCCCCGGGTGAGCCCCGACGGGGGACGGCGGCAGCGGGGGCTGCTCTGCACTGTCTGCCCGCTGAGCAGCCACCTCCAGAACGAGCCCCCAGAAGCAGCATCTATTTCGTGGCCACAGGAGTGTTTATTATCGCCCACGCCTTTACTTCACGAGACACCAGATCGGAGCGCAAGCCAAGGTCAGCGGGGACAGCAGAGCACCCTGTCGTGCATTGCCAGAGGAGGAACGCACGCAGGAGGACACAGGAGGATGCAGGTTCACTGCCCACCTCCACGTCCGCAGCGTGAACAGGCCTGGGGCACGAGATGGCAGGCAGGGATGGCCAGTCTCTACCACCACAGAGCTCTGAGGTCGCACACATTTGACAGAACCACAGCACATGGAATCAATAGCATCTGAGTCTTAGTGTGCTATTTTTTCTATGCTGCTCATACGTAGCATGGAATACCAGTGCACAGAGCACCAAGTGTTCCTGAGCGCACCTCCTACATAAGACAAAGAACAGTCAACCACTTTTTTTTTCCAAAGCATCCCCCAACACTGTACCACAAGGACAACGGCTAGCACAGATTCCAATGAAGCATGGCTCAGGTCAAAGCAGAACACACCAACCTGTGCAAAGCAAATCTGACAGTTCCGGAGTTTTCAAACCAGCACCTGCATTCTGAAGGCGGGGGAAGCACCAACCACGCACCAACCACACCCTCCTGAGCAGCACATGGGCATTCTCACAGCAGCTCAGTAAAACAGAGCCATTCAAGAACCACTCAGCAATGACCAAGCATTTTCCCGGTTCCCATTTAACACCTTCAGATACAGAGCAACTTCAAAAACACACAATGCTGACACAGTATTCGTCTGTCTTCACAGCGCCCTCTGAGCTATGACCAGCAAAGACCACAGGACAACACAAGTTTCACACATACAGCTCGTTCCCTTTTCTGTCCCCACACCCAGAACTCCGCATTTCATCGCAATACCGAAGTGAATGCACAACTGAGACCTTCCAGCAATCTTCGTTAGCAGAGATACTCTGCACCCAAAAAAGCCCAAACTGTGCAGCTCCATCTTTATCCAGATTTACAAAGGTCTGTTTTTCACAGTTCACCACTTGAGAATCAGGTGAGATTTCAGGCTGCAAAGTTCTTCATTAACCTGACAGTGCTGCATGCAGCCACACGTGGAGTCGACTTCCTCGGGGTTACGGCACAGAAGGTCACTGCAGTGCCGGCACCTCGGGCTCCTCAGCACCACTGGCACTGCCACGGGCAACTCTACGCAGGTCTGTCTGAGGGCTACACTGAATCTAAAGCTTCTCCTTGGCACAGCAGCAGCAGCAGCTGGATAAAGACAATTGCCTTTCACCACCAGTTTTCATGCTGTTAACTAAGTGCGATCTGTAGGAAGATACTTCCGACAAATCAAAAATTCCATAGGGGATCAAAATTTAAACATAAATACAATTAAAGCCTTCTAATATTAATGCACACTTTTTATTATATTAAAATCAGGCAATGGTCTGATACAATAAAAAGGCTGCTTATGGAATACTGTTATGTTAAATCTTAATTACAGATGATGATAAATCCTTACAACTAATATTTTTCTCAAAAGAGTTAATGGAAACATTGTTGTTCATTGACTTGATAGCTGCTGCTTTAAAATGTATTTTTATTCTTTTTTTCCTTTTTCTTTTTTTTTTTTTTTTTACGCAAACACTTGATCTTTTCATAAAATTTCAGACACACTAGGCTGGTTGCATGTAAGCTTGCATCCACACTGCAGTTAGTGGTCCAAAAGAGTAAAACAGAAAAGGCAGCGATTTGCCAGGATGCAAAGCCAGTACCGGTCCTTACTCTGCTGTACGCAGCACTTCCCCAGATCTTCGCTGAGGGGTTTTCTCTTCCAACACTCAGAGAATCCTAACGGAATCTATGCTGACTCGATTTGTCTGTCAGACTTTTAGAAGGGCCAACCTGGATGCTGCACTCAGTTAATCAACGTTCCTGGGTCATTTCAAAGCACCAACAACACAGCAACTGGAATTGGAGTGTGTGTTTTGAATCTATGCACAGATCTGGCAGCAGATTTTGGCCATCCTGGTAAATTACTGCTCTTTTCACCATGTCAAAAGCCTATCTAACAACATCAGCCGCAGCTTGGTGGTGTGGCAGCAATGCCAAAGGAACAGAGAAAATCCACATTTGCGAGCAGAACAGATACTCTTGGTTCCCAGGCTGGTGAAGACTAAATTTGTTGCAAAATCAAAACAATAAGCAGAAGGGAATATGTCAAGTTATTGCCCCAGTGCTTACCCCTGCCATCCAGGGGTGAGAAGAGACAGAGAGGGGCAAAAAGAAAGCAGCATCCCCACTAAAAAGAGGGGAAGAGGGAAGAGATTAAAAGAACCCTGAATCCCTCATCCAATGCTCATGTTTCTGGTGAGGAAGATCAGGAAGAGAAATACAATCTATGCCTTGGCCAGAGGAAAGCTTGCCCCAGATTACCAGGGCATTAAAAAAATATAAAACCAAAAATGACCACAGTCACATTCAGCCTTTACTAGAGATAGCACAAAGGGAGGGATGACAGAGGTTAGCACACATCCCCATTAGTAGTCCATTAAGCCCAGTGTCGTACTGGAAGCAAAAACCTTTGTGTCTATTCTAATAAACAGCCCTGAGCTTCAACGCTATTGCAGAAGACAGAAAAAGGAAATAAACAAAACAACCCAGGCCAGACACGCAGCAAGGTGATTGTGGGATGTATGCTTCACAGTTAAGTTAGATGTGCCACACTGGTCTTGACAGTAATCAATTTGAATCGACTCTTCCTGATACCAGAAGTTCAGCTATGTGGACAGTGGTTACACGACAGGATTATTTGTTATAGCACAACTTATATTTCAAATGAAAAAAATTAGTATCATTTACAGTATCTCAAGAAAAATGTTCTTTGAATGGGAACTTCCTTTCCAGTATTTTGAGGTCTACAAGATGCATCTAGAAAATTTACTACTGTGGAAAATGAAGACAGCTTAAATTGAATAAAGGGGCATGATTTTTTTTTTTTTAATTAATTGCTGTAACATTGTCCTTCAGGTGGCTGAGGAAGTTTCATATTTTCTTTAGACATCATTAGACGCCGAAGCTCTTGCAGAACAACTTTGATACTAAAAGAATTCTGCCATTTTGCTAGGACTGATATGGCTCTGGGGTCCACCTAGAACAGACAAAAACACCATTTCTGTCACAGTCAGTACTATCAATACAGATAACTCCCACACACACCCTCCAGCCAAAGATCTTTTAAGAAGTCTGAGTGCAAGAGAACAAAGAATGTAAAAGCAGGCAAGTGGCTTTTCTGAAAGCATAACTAATACATGCATATCTATTTGCAAGCTGCAAATGTATAGGAAAAGTACATTTTGATTCCAGTATTCTCTCAGTTTGTACAGTTCCCTTCTATTCCCCTTTCCTTCTACCCTAAGAAATGGTACGAGCAAACAGAAAGTATTAAAGCAAATTGCAAATATAAAGCATTCATTTGAAGCTGCACAGGAAAGTCATGTAAAATAATAAAAACAAAAACTTACCACTCCATTAGAACTATTTACTCCATTCATATTAATTTTTGTTACAAATCTTACAAATGGAGGTGCTTCTGGATACTTAGGCCCACATTCTATTTTAAGGCTGTATATTCTGTTTTCATAAATTGTCTGGGGGAATAAAAGCAGGGAGGGGGAACAATTATATCAGGCAGTTCAACAATCACTAGGTAAAAACAGTGGTTATTTCAGGGACACAAACCACTAAACAGAAAGGCAGTCACTTGCAAACTATGCTGGCTCCCTTTGTTTTGGGTTCATTTTACAATATTTGAAGCACTAAATGCTGTTCTTCTGCATATTAAGTTCCACTATTTTTTTAAGCACACATTGAATTTTCACTTAAAAGTGAAGCTGGCATTGCTTCCTGTTCACTACCTGAAATGATTTTTGTTATCATCATATAGTTTAGATATCTACTTTTCAATCAATCTTTATAAATCAGTTCTGTTTTTATCAATTCATTAATCACAAACATGAACTTGAAATCAAAACTAAGGCTTTAGTGTAGAGAGCTATCTGAAGTTGGCCAGTCCTAAAGCTGCACTTAAATACTTTCTTTAGTCAATGGTCAACCCAATGCATGAGCTCTCTGAAAGATGAATGCTCCAAAATTTAGTATATTTCAAAGTACACAGGTTGTACTGAAAGTAATGCCTCCTATTTATTTTCATGGAATCTACAACAGATACATAAAGCACAGTAACATTATTTGATAGAGCAAATTCTCAGCTATAAAACACTGGTTTTCAACATAGTCCCCACCATTAGTTGAATCGTGGAGATGAGCTGATCAAGGCACTCTTCACTTTGTTGTATGACAGCTGTGCAAGGCCATTCTGGAACACGGCTTATCTTTCATGTTGCTGTTGACAGTGCTGAAAGGCACCGCCATGACTGTGCCAGCATCCACTGCTTGGTCTCCGTGTATGTTCAGCAATCATGGATGGATGTCAGTGGGTGCCTTTTTTTTCCACACAGGGGAATCCAGTTTCCTCCCTTTGCTCCATAAGCACTTCCATGTCAGACACCACTCTGTCAGACTGCCACTCTGCTGCCAGCTGTCACACAGCAACAAGATGTAATGGGACATTGGTGGGAAGGTTCAGCCCTACTGCCACACCACCAACGCCCGCCTCTGACATCACGGGCCAACATCACAAAATAGGAGGCATTACTTTTGGAGCAGCCCTGTACATCCTGAACCCAATCAGTATCAACACTGTCCCAGAGACTGGGAGACAGTCTCCTGGCTCAGCCTGGACTGTTCCAGTCTCCTGACAGAACCACGAAAGCTCTGTGCACAGAGCAATTAACACACCAAAGTCTGCAGGTTTTTATGGTCCTTGCAGGTAACCACATCACATTAAGACTAGTGAACAGGAAGTCTTCATCATGCACAGGTCTAAAGCCCGTATAAAACAGGTGCAGACAAAGTCAAAGTTCTGATAGCACCACTGTTACTGAATAGTTTGTATAAGCAAGAGGAATGATTGGTTGCAAAACCGTCTGCACCGAGCCTGGGAAGGAGCAGCACGCCTCCATGTATGGTAGGAGGGACACCCAGAGCAGCAATGTGGACCCCGCTCAGCAGAACAGTTCTTTTTTCCCTACGGGATGCGCAGCATCAGATTCCTCCATCTGCCACAAGCACGACTTTTCTACTCAGAAGAAAACAGGACTTTTTGATTTTTTTCCAAAGCCAGTATTTCTCACATCCTATTAAAAAAAATGGTAATTACAGCAATGAGTATGAACAGACCTAAAAGCAGAGGAACCTCCTCACAAATAAGAATGTCTGAAAGTTCCCAGAATCTCCCTCACTGCAGCCTGTGGTCTTCAAACAATTACCTCAACTCAAGAATGGTAAAAAAAAAAAATAAAAAAAAAAATCTGTATTCATAAGTGTGTCAGAAAGACAAAAGAGGCACAGCTGAATAATTCTTCTGTGGCAGTCCTCTAGCCTTGGTTAGCAGTGTGACGTGAGCTACAGATTTCTATCACTGCTGACAAGTCAACATATGCCTATTTGCATGTTTCAGTTTCTATTTGAATTTCTAAATTAGATTTCAAGGTTGTTCAAATTTTGCATAGCATGTAGGTGCACAGTGAGCCTACCTCACCATCCTAACGTAGGCTCATTAAAGCTCTCCTAATGTTCTAAAATCAAATGTCATTCTGAGAAACAATTTGGGCATATCATAAACAAATGAAATGGTCATGTATGGGCAGATGTTAGAAATGGCAAAAAGAGAAGAACCCTTCTAGATGAGATAGAAAATACTGCACGTGTAAAGTGTTATTAATTCCTGCATGTCATCATCTTGAGTCAGAAAAGGCAACTGACAAAATGGAAACACATCAGGTGGTAGCATGATTGAAGGACTGTAAAGGTTTCCATATTGATAGAACTGGAATTTTTGAGAAGTGATACTGAAGCCAGACACAGAGGACAACACAGACTACTGCAGGAAGGAGAACTACCTACCTGCACTTCATGGCAGGGATAACAAGGAAACCAAACAAATACACAGCAGAAATGGGGGCCACAGACACCTTCTGTTTTTAGAATACATGCATACATATAATGCACAATCAAGCCCTAATATTTACTGCCACAGACCCTCAGTTGAGTAAGGTTCTGGGAGGGAAAGGAGACAGAGAATACACATCAGTGCTATCAAAAAGATTATGACTGCATTACAAGAAGCTACTTTGGGAGAGAACATTCAAAAAAGTAACTGAATTCACTAAAATTCAAGTTTCCTGAGTTAGTTGAAACTGTAAAGGAGCACGTCAATATTTCTGCAATCAAAACAAACTCACAAACTCAAGAGGATGCAGCAGAAAGACCACCAGCAGTGCTGACAGGACATCCACATTTTACCTAGGTTAGCTCCAAATGTAATCTCACTAGCTGAAGGATTTTGAACCTTAGTGCATTCAAGAGCAGAGGATATTAGAATCCTGGAATCTCAAAAGTTAGGTCTTAATGAATCTGTAAATACAAAGCAGATGTGACAGAACTAACCAGAAGTGGGTACTATAAGTATTCCAGATCATAAGCAAAAAGACATAGAGATAGATGAAACCCATCTGTATACATCAGTTGATCTTTCAACATAAGTCACTTACTGAAGAGTTTTGCCACTCATTTGTGTTTTGTTTTTATTTCAGTACTTAGATTAAGAGAAGGAAAAGAGGAAGAAAAAAAGAAGTAACACTTGTATTTTAATATTTAAGTGGATGCTTACTCTTGGAGGCCCAATAATCATTCCTGTCCATCTTGTGAGTGTCATATCTTCATCATCTTCAAGGCCCCAACTAACTGTTCCATCGCCTACTCCTTTTTGACCTTCTTCAAGTTCTTCCAACAGACGAAAATTACGAGGAACTTTTACACCTAAAAAACAATCAGAACAATATTTTAAATAAAACCTTAAAAATACCACAGTTTCTCAACAGTGTACAGATAGCCCTTTATTTAACATGGAGTTTTCAAATGATACCAAACATGCTGAAAGTCTGAAAGGCCAGATGTTAGGGCAGGCAGCAAAACAAGGAAACCTCTCCATCCGCTCAGAGACACAAACAGCATTACGGAGCTCTATTAGCAGTTGTTTTAATGATCTAAAGCATGAAAATGCATGAGATAGTAAAAATGAGCAGAGTCAAGTCCCTCATGGTATCAAGTCTCTCACAGCTTTTAAAAATATCACCACAATCAACTAGCACACTTTCATAACGTTAAAAGGTTAATCTGAAGTCCGGTGCGCTCTGTCAGTAGTTATGCTGTCTTTAGTACCTCTGACCCCTTGTCACCACAGAACTTCAGCACTTCTGAACTGCTAGCGCACTATTCCTTAAAACATACACAGTAAATTCTTATCCCCACTACATTAATGAAAAACAATGGCACAAGGGCTCATTGAGACGCTCGCGGTCACAATGCTGCATTTGTGGTGAAGGTCTTCGATCCCTTCATTATTTGTTCTTACCCAGGACGCTCATACCTCAGCCACCAAAGCAGATGCACACTCCAGGCCACTGCTTCTACCTCAGATACCCAGGTGGAGCACATGTCTTTCCAGTGGAAACAAAATTATTGCCAGGATACATTTGATGGACTTATTTTCACCTGACATACAAAAAGTTTGGGATTTGGATTATTTTTTCACCTCAATAACCCAAAATGAACTATGCACCAAGGTGTAATAGTGGAAAATCCTAATGAATGCTCTTCATCATCACTGATGCAGCACAGCAGCAAAAGAGTGAGCAACTCGCCTTGAAACATCCAAAGTGGACCCAGTGGACCTCTCCTAAGACATCGCCTCATCCAGCATTCACAGCATGCACACATGCTCTGTTGCACACAGAGGCCGTTAGAAAGAAATCAAGACAGAGCTCTCTGTAAATCTCCAGAGCTCCCTGAAAACATGGGCAACCACTGGCAGAAGGCCTAAGGCTTTCTAAAATGTAGTGGCTTTTAAAGTCTGGTGGCTCTGGTATTCTTAAAATCCCTTGAAGTATATTAGTGACCTACGCAAATTAAATGTCAGTCACTCTTGCTCCAGAATTATAGTTGCCACAATTTCATTCACTACAAAAAAAAGCAAATTACTGGAGAAATCAGTTTGTTGGCCCGTTTGGTACCACATCTCCAATAATCAAGTTCCAGAATATTCTGGGTAAATGAGATTTACCGACAGAGCTGTAGTGAGGACACAGCCCAGTTCCACCAGTGCAGCACCAATGCAGTAGGGGCTGCAAGGCACAGTCCAGTGCAGCTTCATGCTAACCAAGCTGATACCGTGACTGCTGAGCAATACAAACCTTTGGCTGTGAAAGGAAATGAGTCAGTGCGGCTGTGAAGCCATCACCATGAGGCTGATCCCAAACCCTAAGCAGGAATAGGACCTCTTTGAGATAGCCACCATCTCCCTTGCACAAAACCTCCAAATTGTGATGCAGCCTGTGAGCCTTCAGCACGGAAAGTTCCAAGTGTGCTCCTCACAACTGGGCTAGGCAGATCAGGCATTCCATCCTAACTGAAATCCATGGGACCAGATGCCATCACCACCTGCACATGCTGCTGCCCTGCAGGACCTTCGCTGAGCACATCATGCCACCAAACCACATTTCCCTGGGCAGCACCACTGCGATGCCCACCAAATGTCATCTAAGCCTCTCTGTCAGTGTTTGCTAATACCGCCTCATATTCACCAGTGGTGTGAAGGAAACTCACTGAAGCTGAGAGAGACCAAAATCACAACCAAGGAGGAATCAGTACCATGGTGACAGCACTGCCTGCTTTAAGGAAAGCAGACGCAGGCCATACATCAAAGAAAATCACAAATATTGCCTACCTGCCCTTTCTCTAAGCACCAAGCACACTACTCAATGAAAGAGACAGGAATCCTGCATGAAAAAATTTAGGTGCTTGTGTAATTAAAAATTCCATCATCTGGCGAGGCCATAATCAGACCAATGGGCAGCTTTACTGCTAAGCAACGTTAGGTCTGGCTTTGCAATGTTACAGGGAAAAAGAGCAGCTTGACCTCAGGGCTCCCCGAAGGCATGGCTGCTCAGCACGTCTGATTCTGCCTGAACCACAAACACACAATGCAAACAGCATTTCTGAGGTCCCTGACAGATCCAAGGTTTGCAGAGCACTCACTGCTCGCATCTCATGCTGGTTCCTATTAGATGGAAAAAGCGAACAGAAATGGTTATTAGTTCCACAGCAACTGCTTTCCAGTAAGCACTGTAGGAACATTAGCTTGTTTCCAAATGACCTGTCCTTATATAAGGCAGAGGAACGGATCAGAAGCAGGCTGCTGGTCAGCCCAGGAGGACACACAAAGCTGAAGGCAATGGGCCACGCAGAGACAGCTGCTGCATCCTGATTACAACACCTGGGCAGGACTGTAATTGCTGGCTGTACACAAACAAACCGTCATGCTTTTGTCCGGCAGAATTCCTGGAAAGCGGTCTGAATTGTTCCAGGCACCCACACTGTTTGTCAGGCAGAGCAGGCTGTGCCAGGGGATGCCCTGGTCCACTCCCATAGTGCTCACAGTGCAGCAGTGGAGCTCTCCCAGGCAGTTCCCAAACCAACCTGTTTTTCTGAAAGCCCTTTGTGTAACACAAAAAAAACTTGGTAAAGTCACAGGTAATTATAAATTAATAAAAAATACTTCCAGCTATGCATTTTTATAGAGCCTTCACTGTGGCTCAAGTGGACTCCCATACAGTGGGAGCATTTATGGCATAAACAGACAATTCCACCCAGATAATGGCTCCTCGCAGCTTGCCTGATCTTGCAGAAATGCTCCCAGAAACATAACCGAAGAAGCATAACAGAGCAAAGGCAGGTATTTACTTCCATTCACAAGAGCCAACCTATGAAAGCTGAGCCACATAACTGCACCAGTAAGGTAAACTCTCAAACCACACAGCTTTGTACAGTCTGTAAGAAGTTCATTTTTAGTAAATTTGCATACAGGAAGCCTCAAACATGGACATTAATTCTTTAAGTAGTTCGTGAAATATTTTTAAAGGAAATTTGAGAATAACACTGAATCACAGGTGCAGTTTTGCAGAAAGTCAAGACATGAATTTTACTGAACTTAAAGTTGCAGTTAAGGAGCTGCTAGGTTTTAGATGACATCTCTCCAGCCTTCAAATAGAATTAGGAGCTTTTGCTTCCAAAACTTCCAGTGCTGCTGCACGGATGGGCACCAATGAGCGTTTGGCACAAAGGCTGTCTGCTGGACCACGAGCCACAGGCTGGGCCAGGTCAGTCACACTGGGACCAGGAGCCCGTGGCCACCAGAACCCACTGCAGTTCTGCACCAAAGAAACAGAATTATTTCTGAAAGACAGTTAAATGCAGCTTGGGTTTCTAATGCCTTTAAAGCACTCTGAGATTCGCCTTCAGCACCACTTCTCCCTGCACCACTTTGGATGCAGAGATACAGAAATTCATGCATCTTACAATTATTTTAAAAATATTCTTACCAGTCCGAGGCTTTCTCAAATTCACATTCTTGTGAAGTACACAGTATGTCTTTAACAAGTTAAAAATAACATCTGCTGACAGACTCTGCTTTTTAATATTTTAATTTTCCCAGCTATAGATGGGAAGCAATCTTGAATTCAGAGACTGTATCACAGTGCAAATAGCACTGAAATGAAGTGGGCAATGCTTCTGAGAGTAGATGCTCCTCCTGAATGCTCCTCCTCGGCACAAGCAGAACGAAATAAAGGCCTCACAAAAATGTCAGTAAATCTCTCTTTCCTTTCTTCAATGAAATCTTGAGGATTATAGCACAAATATTTCATAGAAAACAGCTTAACAAAGCACACTGAAAATGCTCTTCACTACTGTTGTGGTTTAACCCAGCAGACAGCTAAGCACCAGACAGTTTTACACTCACCTCCTCCCAACCCAGTGGGATGGGGGATAAAATTAGGAGAAGATGCAGTAGAACTTGTGGGTTGAGCTAAAACTATTTACTGAGAAAAAGATAGTATTTATGACAAATATATACATTTGTACATAACAGGTGATGCACAAGCAATCGCTCACCACTCCTCCACCGATGCGCAGCTAGCCCCTCAGGCAGCAGAAGAGAGGGTGATGAACTCCCACCCCCTTCTAAACTCCTTCTGCTTGATACTGTATGGTATGGAATATCCCTTTGGCAGGTAGAAGTCAGCTGTCCTAATTCTGTTCCCCCCCAGCTCCCTGACATCTTGGCTCTGTACAGCACTGCTTAGTAGCAACGATCAGCATCGTTATGCTATCAACATTCTTCTTCTCCTAGAACCAAAACATGGCATCATACCCGACATTCTGACAACTTGCCAGGGGCTCTGAAAAGAATTGCTGCAGGTTTCTTTACACACTCGTGGATAATAGGAAACCCCAAATTCTACCCTTTCAAGGCAATTTTAACTTTCTGTACCAGTTCCTCACCTACATTATTTCAAGGGAACTGAAATCCATTAACTTTAACTGCCTTTGTTGATCGCATACATTAAAATTCTTTCTGCTGTTTACTTTTGAGCATTTGTTACTCGGCCTTTAATACACTTCTTCCAATGTAATCCTCACCTCTCTGCAAACTGGAAATCTGACAGCTTATCCTTACAGTACTACCAGTGTAAAAAATAAATAAATCGTTCCTTGTCAAAAACATGTATAGCTTTTGAAGTGATGTAATATTTAAAACAGCAAAAGGCTTTCAGCAGTTGTCACAGAAGCTTTCAGGATGCAGGAACCTTCGATTTCCTGAATCTTCTTTACAGACACTTTCTCCTTCACACTGCAGACGGGTACTGAAATAGCTTGTGAATTCAGAATAACTTCTTGAGCACCTGAAATAATTCAGTGTATTCAGTTGTGCAGAAGCTAGAGCTTCTGTCTTTCATTGCTGGAAGCACATTACTTAAAGAGGGCTTCAGAATGCCTGAGATTTGGCACAGAGATGAAACCCAACATCCTGCCCGCAGCAGGAGGGTGGGACACATTCGATCATTTGTATCAGAGCTGAAAAGCAAAAGGTTACCAGCTCAGTTAGTGCTCTAGAGAAGTCATCCTGAAGTCATCCCACAGCTGGGAAAACCGTCTGAGCACCCTGCCCTGCTGAAGGCACGCTGACACCTCAGCACACCTCATTGGACTCATCAGCTACATGGTTAAAAATTATTTTATTTTAATGTCCTAATGAATTATTTTAAGTTTTCAGCCAGAATGTCATTCTTCCAATACATTACATAACCATACCATACAAAAAGATTCAGCTGTCTTATTGTAAGATTCCTGAACTATTTACCTTTGTTTCCCATTCTATTCTTGTGTGACACCAAGAAGCTCTGCCGCCAACTTCTTCAGCAACTGCTACTTCAAGTACTCTTATACTCCATCTTATTTAAGAATGCACAATTTGCCTTTCCAGTTTCTTCTTCATTTCTTTCTCCTTCACACAGGTATTTTATTGACAGACTTACAAGGCACTTGGTGGCTGGCAATATTTATTGGGATAACACTGAGCACTATGTGCAGTACACAGGCAAAGGCTCCAATACCCTTCAGTAAACAGCTTCTTCTGCATTCTAATGGCTGTTCTTCTTTTCACCAACAAGTCTGAGTTTGCAGGGATTTTATGGGTCCCCCAACAATTACAAAGAGAAGTTTTTCATACACCATACTAAAATCAGTCTGCCTTTTTCTTTCTCAGCAATATTAACCACACAGATTGCCACCATCACGCCCATTCACCGAATTATTTGTCCTATCCTGTTGAGGTTTTCCACATTCCTCTGAGCTTGAGTAACTTATATCTGGGCAAATTGTGTTACCACTCTGTTCCTGTGAGCTGTTAGTAAACACAGCGTCTACCAGTCCTGCAACAGACCTATATGAGAACAGTGAGTTAAATGAGGTCATTACACTTTTTCTCATGACAGAAGTTGGAAAAACAGGATTTCATAGGCCAACATGGCCAGGTTCTGACCCCTTATAATAATGTCCTTCCACTAGAGCATGGCTACACTGGAGCAGGAGCAAGCTGTGGCAGAACACTCAGAGGTACCCACCTGCAGCAGCTCTAGGGGCTTGGCTGCACCGTGCCCACTCCCTGAGCCAGCGGAGCCAACCTGTGCAGCACGCAGCCTGAGAGCTGGGCAAGCACTTACTGCTCGGGTGCTGTGGTCTACTGTGAAACCTTATTAGGACGACTAAAGCCAACTCTTTATTCATATATTAACTGTGAGGAAAAGAGAAAGGAGAAAAATTATCATCTGCAACACAGAACTCTGTATAAACGATACTGGTGAGCCTAACTTCTTCACATTTTTTCCCCTTTTTAATTATTCTTACTGGCTTATTAAATAAAAAGACAAGGCCTTTACTTGTCTAATTCCCAGGATCAGCCCTGACTTTTTTTCTTTAAATCTGCAGTGCTGTAATCTGTCATTCCTTCCTCTGGGCCAGTAGCTGCTTTCAAAGAATGACTGAATACTTTTCATCCACAACCTCTTCTTAAGCTCTTTCACTGAACTATAAACTTACAATATCAAACACCTCAAGTAGTTTGTAAGTAAATATGAATGCATTTAGATGCCACGAAACAAGTGTTAGCAAAACCTGTTCTGCAAATGAGTGAAGACATAGTGATGCCTGCATGCAGCCCCACAGTGAATCAGGCACAGTGCAGAACAACAAGGTGTCACTTCCTGGCTCTGTGTTACCAATGCCCTCAGCATATTGGTGAGGAGGAACCATGACCTGCATTGTAGAGCCACTACTGCTGTCAGGAACTAGACACTATGTTGCTCTTTTTCAGAAAGGACAATCTCCAGCCATACTTTACTAGTACACCCAGACAAAGCAGGTTGGTGGTAAGTACAGCAGTCTGGATTCACAACTGGACAAAGCACCCAGACCCACACCAGTGCAAGCCATGGATCTGTATGCAAAATTCCTCAGTCCCAACCACGGGGCTTACTGCCCAAGTTCACTGTTTCAGCAACACATTTTTTTTGACACATACTGTTTTGCACTATTTCCTCTTGCCAGCAGCACTTCAACAAACAGGACCTCAAGAACAGCTATGCGCAGTGCTTGTCTGATGCTCATGTTCTAGGGGCAAGGAGCTGAGCACCTGCTTGCCACCTCTCTGGCTCTGTACTGCTTCCAACACTGAAGGCCAGGGAAAATTCAGGAGGATGCAAGGTAACACAGCAATCCGAAGGCACAGTGCAGCTGATGGACAGTGGCTACCAGCATACAGCTCATCCCAAAAGCATGGAGGAACTGTGCAGGGCTGGCTCCAGACTCAGTTGCTGGAGTTTGGATCTCCATCTCCCCTCCCCCATGACCACCCAGGCAATAACTCACGAAGCTGCACTGGTTTAAAAGCAACGATCACTGGCCTTGCTTTTCCAGACGTGTAGGAAATCGAAAGTCAGCAGACTGATACAGTTATAGGAGTGGAGAAGTGAGATAATGCGGTAGTGGAAATCCGCACCGTCCATGGGCTTTAACAAGTGCTCCACACCTCACAGCCGCCTGCTTCTATGCACAGAACCTTTTTATGAACTTGGTCACTAGGAATTAACTGCACTGTGACACTTATTCTCGAAGGCTGGAAAGCCACCAGCAGAAACCTATCTGTAAGGAAAGTACCTCTAGATATTTCTGCTGTACCTCACGGTGCAGCCCTTGGACGATCCCACATTTATCACCAGAGAATGCAATCTCAGCGTGGTGCTGCTAGGGCACGCCGGGCACTGTTTACAAGAGCAGATGGATGAGATTGGCAAACAGGAATGAAACTGCGTTATTTGGTCAGCAGAGGTTGACCAGAAAGGATCAGCAAGAAAAGAAACATCGAGGTCTGGTTACTGCCATTTAGTTTAATGCGCAAAAGGTGACCATGGGCCGTTTAACCATTCACAGCAGAAGCAGAACGAGGCAGGAAATCAGCATTCAACTTCCTGAGCCCTTCGGAAGCGGCACCCTCGGGCCCCGACCCCCCGACAGCCGCCGCTCACCCCGAGAGCGCCGCGTTCCGCCCGCACCCCGGAGCCGGGACTCACTGCGGGCCGGGGGCGGCCGGGAGCGGCTCCGAAGCCTCCGCGCGGGGCGTTCCGCGGCTCCCTCCACCGAGTCACGCCCGGCCGCAACCCTCGGCCCCAGTCCCCCCAGCCAGGCCTCCGCCGCGAGGCCTCGCAGCCCCGGCGAGGCTGCGGCGAAGAGGAAGGAGACGAGCCCGGCCCTGCCGCCCCGCGGCCGGCCACTGCGCCCCTCGGCCCGGCCCCCGCCGCCCCCTTCCTCTTCACCGCAGCCCTCGCCTCTCCGGCGGCCCCTTCCGGCTCGACCCCGCCGCCTGCTGCCCCGCAGCGAGGGGCGGCCCCGCCCGGCGCCCCCCGTCCCGGCCCGGCCCCGCCGCCCGCTCACCCGCACCCGTGGTGGCCGCCATCTTGCGCCGCTGCCGCCGGAGCCCCGCCTCTGCCGCCGCGTCAACCCAACGCGGGAAGCGAGGCCTCGCGGTGCGGGCGGGCGCGCGCTAAAGGCGAGGCGGCGGCGGCGGCGAGCTCTGTGGTGCGCGCGGGAAGCCTTGTCGCGCGGGCGGGCACACACGAGCTTAGCCGCGCTTTCTGTTTGGCGGGGGGTGCCCGAGCTGTTCGTGCACCCCCCAGGTCGGCAGCCGGCTTGTCTCGGGGAAAGCAGAGCCCTAACTCCTGCAGAGGTGCTTGAAGCACGGGCTTTTAAGTATTTAACATCCTATAAGACTCCAATGGAATTAACAATTGCCAAATCACGTTCGTTATGGCCAGAACACAGGCAGCATTTAGCTTCTAATGATCTTAAATTACCCACAGTCACTTGGTAATAATCTCATGTTGTTTATGTATTTTCTTGCCAAACGTCTTCCCATTACATTTTCAGCTAAGGAAAATACCAGTGGTGTAACACGGTCATTTCATTCGCTGACATTCTCTTGTTGCAGTCAAACACTGACAGCAACCTGTGCTGCACGAGCGGACAGCACCGTGCTGCTGCGCGCGCTCCGTGCAGCTCCTGTGACCACAGCCCAGGTGAGCAGGCAGCAGCCCTTCGTGCTCCAGCCCGTGATCCAGGCCCTCCCTTCTGCAGCAGGGAAGACACGGCGCAGATGGCTGTCCCCACTGTGCTCCTGAAGGCTGGCACTATCCAGATATGGAATCTGGAAAAGCCAAGGCCAGATGAGACACAACAGCAGGAGGACCTACAGCGCTGTGCTTCATCAGCACAATTTTTCCTTAGCTCTCTATAATCAGTACAGTAAGAAGAAGGAAACAAACAATAACAAAAACCTGAAAGGAAATGAATTAATGAATTCTGCTTTGTCTTACACTATATATTCCCAAAATTTTGTCCTGAGACATCACATAGAAATTTCACAGAAATTATTACTAAGTAAAAGATTTAAAGGCTCATTACTGTCATTCAAACCCTTATTCTGTTACATCAACTCCAAAGAGCACAGCTTTTAGCTGCAAACAGCCACGGTACCATTTCTACCAGTTATTCATTGACGCTGCTTTAAAAATAGCAACACCAGTCTTGCTGGTTAGATTACAATTTAATCCTAAGGCTTTATTTCAGACAGGCTGAGAGCAGCAGAGGAAGTGAACAGGGCAGAAGCTAGGTGGCACGATTGCTCAGCAAACCTGACCAGGAGCTAGGGGTGCAGATGCCAGGTGCTCCCGTTGGAACTGCTGCAGTTCTGGGGCAAGGTGGGTGCTCAGTGCAGCCCCACTGCAGCAGTCCCCTCCCCTCTGTGCCAGGTGCGGGAGGGGATAACAGGTATGGGCACTTCGCGACAGCCCAAACCTCCTACTTTGGACCCGCTCCATGCAGGGATTGAGGCAGCATTTTGCCAGGCTTCTGCTGCTGGAGGCTGTTCTGCACCCCTCCTGCTGCTGTTCTGGGAACTACAGGACACCGTGCAGTCGTTCCTTGCTTTCGCAGAGCTAATGCTTCCCCTTGTAGACAAGGCCCCAAACAACTGTGCTAGGGTTGCTCTGCAGCACTAGAGATGCAAAAATGAGGAATCTGCTCCCACTTGTTCCTTGCAGTGCCATGAGCAACATGGTGAGACAACCACAAAGCCAGGGAAGCCACCAGCCTGGCAACATGCTGCCCTGGAGCCCCAGGAAGCAGAAGGCCATCTGCATCTTTCTGAGAAGTGACAGAGTGAAACCAAGCAACCTCTACAAGTGTCAGTCACACTGAAGCACAGGCCCTCAGAGGGGCTGGTTTTGTTTTAGCTCTAATCTGTTCCTAATCAACTTAAGGCAAATTCATCTTAAGCCAGATTTACATCTGTTGAGAAGGACCCACGTTGTTTTTTGCTCCAGAATCGCCATGTGGACTTGACAGAGGCACCTACTGCTTTAAAAAGGTGAAGGAGCTCCTGGAATCCAGCAGAAAGACCAGAACCAAGCCAGCATTCATTAACACTCTGCTAAGGACACTGCTTTACTCAACTCCAGTGAATTGAGCAGAAAGGAAGGGAGTAGGACAGGAGAGAGAGAAAACCAAGGACTAGAAAACTGTTAGAATATGAATTACGGGAACCTCAGGACAGAACGAGACATGAATTTAGATTTCTGTCAAGATATGAGAGGTAACTATTACTGCTCTTTGTACTCACAGCTTTGTACTCTATACTCCTAGAACTGTAGGAACTTGCACACTGGAATGGGAGAAGAGGGAGAAGTGTTCTTTGTTCTGGGCACACGATTGTTTGCATCCCCACCACAGCAGTATTCATCACGTTTTAGTTCAACTTCTGTCACACCTGTTACACCAAAGAAATTTAAAATAAGTTTTAGCCACAAGTTGTGAATATTACTGGATCTAACTTAACTGATTCAAAGTAATGAACATCACATCAGCTTGCCCAATAGGGGAACCTACCATTCTTCCCACAAAAATTTATAGTCATGTATCAGTCTGTGATATACAAAAGTCAGTACCTGGAAATTAGAACTAGCTTTATCATTACGTGTTCTAGGAACTACTTTGACCCAACAGATACAGCACAGAATCAAGCTTCATAAATACCTGGATTGAAGAGAAGCAACATTAATTAACAAAGAGCTTGACATCCTGTAACAACCTCCCCTAACCAGGCTGGCAGATTCTGGCCGCTGCCCCCAGCACTGCGTGTTCCTATGCATGGCCTTCTTCACCGAGGCTGGTCTTGGGAGAACTTGGGTGAGAGCTGCCCTTTTCAACAAGGGCAACACAAAATCACACAGTTATTTTCCTCAGTAGCATTACAAAAGGAATATTCCTCCCTTTTCCTCAGTTTCAACTAAATGCTTACCAAACTGTTCTTTACCATCAAAGCTACATGGAGACCCCAGCACTGACTGTAACAATTGGAGAAGACGATTTCACATAATAGTAAAAATGCTGTCCTTAAGGGTCTGAATCATTTAAGCATATTAAACACTTGGTACCTGTAGTACCAACTGTGACTTTATTTGTAGAAGCCAGCTCAGACTTCAGCATTCATCAGTTCTCACTGAAGGAGAGTTGCCAAGTCCCAACCCTTCAATGTGTCATCCATCACTGAAAATTGGTACTTGAAAGCTTACACACACAGCAAGGTCAAGGTCAGTCTGAACCTATGACTTAAAAAACCCTTACCATACACTTCAGGAAAGTACAGTATAAACTCAATACAGTTTACAAATAGTGAAGAGAATCTTCGGTTTGACCTTCAGTAAGATTTCATTTAGAAGAGAATTAAACAAGAAGCAAACCACATTCACTCAATTCAGTGCCTGTTGGATGTAAACACTTAATATTGTGCTAAGGGAATTTTTTTTCCCAATCTTATCCTTAGCATCCAACGCCATTGCAACTAATTGCACTTCTGGAAAGGTGCTGACGTCTGGTGTAATGCAATACTGAGCTCCTAACAAAGCTGAAGAACAAGTCACCACTTCAACCTAAACAAGGCTTAACAGGCTGCAAAATACTCAGGTGCTTGGAACTGCATTTTACAATCAAGTGATCAAGTCTGGACTAAATGCTGAGAATGTATGAATGAAGAACAGCAACAAGTCATAACAAATGTGATTAGTATTATCCAGTTGAGCTGTTATAAATATATTATATACATTCAAACATCACATTAAAATATTATTCCGTTACACCAGAAGAGATTAAGGCCTTATATTATTTACAGAAACAAGCAAGCACCTTAAAAAAAATATGAACAAAACATCAGTCATTGACGTTTCCCTTCTAACATTACAAGTTTGATACCTTGAGCTCTCGAATACAGCTATTTGCAATGTGCCCAATGCTATAACTATTTCAAACATTTATTATCAGGGTAGGAAACACTTAATAGAAGGCTCAGCAGTGAGCACTCCACACAAACAAATGCAAGGATGTGCTGTGCCCTCCCTCTCCTCAGGCAGTTGTTAAGGTACAACTGAAGGCTTATACAGAAATGGTTTGCCCGATTTCATGTAGAGAGTAGAACAATTTTATGTTAAGGGAAACTGAGGACACTTAAGGATTCATGACCCACTGGTGGAGTGAGATTCTCAAAGTTCTGTTCCACATTACATCAGTTAGATTCAACATGATAGCAAAGATGGAGCTGCAAGTTTACCAAACAAAGAGTGCATTGAACAGTGACAATTTTATAGGCTTCCAGTACTGCCACACTGTTTTCATGCAGTGTTATTTGGACTCAAACATGAAGTGACAAACTGTGGTCACCATTCCCCCCAGAGGTCTTAGGCAACAAGCTATTTTTGAAGTGTTAAATAATGTTGATACAACACGTTTACAAAGCCACCACGTACCAATGAAGTAACTGTCCTGCCTTCTGGCTTGCCTGACAGCTTTACAAAATACAGTGATGAAGTACTTTCTAGGATGTAAGCGACTTGGCTAAACAAAAGGTGCTCAGTAAAAGTAATCATCTTCAAGTATTGTTTTAAGAATTAGTTCTTTAAATTACAATCTGTTAGCACTTCTTAGTTTGTGCTTTAGAGTCTGTTATTTCTTTGCAGGTCTTGAATTTGGCTGATGGCTTCTTTAAAAAAAAAAAAAATTGGCAACAAAGGTAAGGACTGCAGACGGCTGGCAAAAGTTATTTAATTTTCTGAGCCCATTTCATGTCATCTGCTCTTGGCTTCTCCCCAGTAAGTCCTTGGATCATGTTCTCCAAACACCTCCAGAATCCAATCTTCTCTAATGGATAGTTCAGCCAACCTAAGTGGAAGAAAAAAAAAAGTTCATCACAGCATCCAAAGTATTGCAGTATTCAGTGACATCTTTAATTTAAACACAAAGGAAATAGCTAAGAGGTGGACTACAGCCACTGCAAAGCTGTCACAAAGAGGTCATCAAGTTTAACTGATGTGTGTTAAAAGCAAGATGTTTGTATTAGCAGCACTTCAGATTCAGCACTGACATTCAAACAAACAAGACCCAGCAATTTCAATTATTTCCCCTCTAGGTTAGTTTCCCCATGACCAAGAGCCAGCATGGCTTTTTCCCCGTTTTTCTCACTAGTTTGTACAGCAGGACAATACACACACGTAACACGATGCCAAAATGCATTATGAGTGCTACTTACACTTTCTAGAAAAACTGAGATCTCAGGAACCTAAACAACGCTAAGAATAAAGTAGAAACTTTTCCTTACAAAAAGCCTCAAGCATTGATAGTGCCAATATCAATGTTCCCTTTTAAAGTACTTTTATTTTCACCCAGGGAAGGCATAACACATTTAAGTTTGCTTAACTGATTGCTATTAAAGCTGTGGTGGGGAAGCCTTGCTGTAGCACCATGCTGCACTTAACAGAAGCAGAAGGTGAACAGTTCCTGGATTAAAAGGACAGCACTGCTAGCAGCATGCACCCAAAAGCACACAGCTCAGCTAACCTCACTTCTGCTTCCAAGTCACCAGGAAGGCTTCAACGGGTTGATATGGGACAGGCTCCTTGTACTTACGTAAAAATGGCACTAAATGGCATAATGTAACAAAAGTTTAATGCATCTTTCCTAGCTTGCAAATTTAGGGTAGTTTAAGTGCTTAGTAGGATTGTGAGGCTGAAGTCATACAGGTTTAATAGGCCTCATGATGAATTCAGAAGGGCTTTGATGTGTATTTCTGGAACAAGGAAAAAAAGCAAAAGGAAACAACAGCGAAGGAAAGGCAGAATGAAGACGTTGTAACCACAATGGGAACAGTGAGCTAGCAGCAGTTCTGCTAGAGGAAAGAGACAGCAGAAGTGCACAGGTCAGCTCTTAAAGCATACTCCTTGGATGTGGCTGTCTTCTCTTAAATGTGCTCTGCACTTATTAACTAACAAGTGTATTACAGTAACTACTCGTATTCACACAGTGAAGGTTCACTTTAAATAGCACATGGATAGCTTATTTCTGTCCTTTCCATCGTTCATGTTCTAGAAAAGCAATTATAACTATGGAAACACTACTCCACTGGAAAAAAAAAAAAAAAAATCAAATATACAATCTATCACACTGCTTCACATCACAGTAAAATGGTATGAAGATTTTTTTAAAATTTTAAACAAGAACAAAGAAGTAACTAGCTCAAGAACACTGAACAGTCCAGCTCCAACTTTCAGTGTTCTACTGTATCACTTCAGGACATAGTGGGACTGAAAAAACTCATGAGGTGCCAAGATTTTTGTGATCATCTGTGAAGTCAAGTTTCTTAGAAATTGTAATTCTGGTCATAAGAACTAGATTTTTTTCCTGATAGAGATTTCAAAACTGACAGAAACTGCTTGTAAAAGCCAACAACAGAAGTAAGAACAATAGCTTATTTCCAGTCATCTGATTGACTTGATAGCTTGTTCAGAACTGTGCAACACTGGTGAGTATACCGGTCTCCACAGGAGGCACAGCACTGAACACAGACACAGGAACCCACAGTCAGTTTCCTCTAAGTCTGTCCTCTCCTCTGCCTCAAATGAGATAGAATAAATGATGAAAATCCAGAAGTTTTGCTTTAGAAATGAAAATTCAAGGTGAGCTGCACTGGCAGATGAAATGATGCTCTTTGAGCAAGAAGTATCAGTAGCTTTAGCACTTCAGTGAGCAAAATGTGTTGCTAGGATGAGGTTCCCAAGATACTGGGCAATTAGATCTCAATAAGACTGCCTACCTCACTGAAAGTTATCTTCTATCCAGTCATAAATCTTACTCATTTTTTTAATGTAACAATAATAATTATGGCTGCAGGAGCTCTTACTAAAACTTACAACATGCCTTTTTCTGTATTTAATAGACTGTCACTAAATTACATCTTGCCATGGGAATTATACGAGACTACCAAAAAAACAAAATCCAACACTTTGCAGTATGAACCAGATGACAGTACCAGTTGTAATGCAGAAGTATGTCTCATGTGGAGATACATGGTGAATCCTGTGATGTTTCCGAGGCAGGATAACATGCCAGTCCTGTAGAAAGATGACCCAGCGTGGAAGACCAAAATACGTGTGAGACCACTTGTGAATCTGGTTCGTCATGGTTATGAAGATGATAAGGGCAAAGACATAGCACTCCCAAGGACATGTTTCATACAGTGCTTCTGCAAAACAAGATTTATATCTTTAAATAGTTTTTCATAAAAAAGTAAATTTCTACTAGGAAAGTGTGGTATTGCTCAGCCAGACCTGACTGGAACTGCAGGAAATATCAAGGGCCTCAAAAAAGTTGCTTCAGCAAATGTCGTAAGAGCCAATGAGCCATAAATAGCTTCCATATATCACAAGAAAGACTGGGATGTGTCAGCATTGCCAAGTTGCAGTAAACAGGAAGTTAAACCCTGAATTTTTATCTATGAAATTAAATTAATCATCTTTAATTCTTGCTCGTCTAGCATTCAATTAAAGTACTTCTACACACAGATGAAGCATTTAATGTGGTTTACAGCAAAGAGTTTTCTTGCTTAGTTTGATTTCTTGCTGTAGGAGAAGTTTACTTCTAATACTTCCTTAGAAGACTCTTCAGAGATTTGTTGTTGGGCTAAAGAAAATGTTTGCTTCCCCTTCAAGTAAAACAGTTTCCCTCCCCTGCTCCTCTAGGGAGGACTGTGTTTCCAACAGCAATTATTTGTCATTTCACATTCATTGATTTCTTCTGTCCTCATCAACAAAAATGCCAAATCCACGTAAGTCGTGGCTAACAGCTTACCTGGGGAAAAGGAAACAAATTTGTATGCCATGTTTGCCAATGGGACCAACGTCATGAAGCAGTTGTCTCCGTTGGTCTCTATGAAATCATGCCTGGTAATTGCTGTAGGGTCAATATGATGTTCTCTAAAGGGTCTGATGAAAGCCTGAGAAAACAAGTTGAGAAAATGTGTCCCAAGATTTATCATGAAAAGAAAAAAAGAAAAACCTGAAATGGCATCTGAATATACAGTCTCAGAAGAGAGAGAGTGCAAAAGTAGTAAGTAGGAGAGGGATAGTAAAACAAGGATCGTTATTTGCCTCCAACACACGTGTAGTTCATGCAGAGGCATTCTCATCATTGTGAGCCCTGCTGTTAGTGTAATACAGTTTCCTGCGGCGCTTTTTTTCCCCCTTGACACATGTTCCACAGATACAGACAGTAATGGACTACTAAATCTGTTGAAGGCAAACAAAATTAAGTTCAAAATCAACAGGCTGAATTTCACTGAGCTGGTTCTCTTATTTCTGAATAACTGCAAGGAATATCCCATATACACTTTTTTTTTTTTTTTTTTTTAAGAGAATGTACTAATATTAGACTGTGAGGAACAACTAACGGTAGTTATGAGAATGGCTATCTTAATAAACAGGTTACTGTTTATTATGTCAGTACATTTTCCTCTAAGTATCTGGCATTGGTAGCTTTGTGTGTAATACATCATTTACAATAGCAGCCGGGGGCACCAAGAAGTAGAAAAACCTTTCACTAGAGCTTCTTCATATTTTCTATAGAACTGCTAAAGAGTTCAGCTGCAGGAACAGAACTCTTGGTGAAGCAGGACAGGGAAATTCTGTACTTCCACCTCTTGGAAGCTCTATATAAGTCTAGTCAGGTTTCTACACTTGTGTGCCACAAGCTACTTCACTGCCACTTGGGAAGGCTTGTGAACACTGGTATTGCAGATCTGTGTGCAAAGCTAATCAGGGTGATAAAATGTAACAGCATCACCTCGCACATGTCACCAGGACAACATGTAAGCATGGTGCTTGGAGCACCGCACCAGCAATATATTGTGCCATTAAGAAGAGGACAGTACAAAGCAGAGGAGTTGGTTACACCTGCAAGCTGCAAGAAGGGTACCTGTCCAACACAGCTGAGAATACTGGAAGTGTTTCAGAACAGGATTTCATTATTTTTTAATGTTTAAGGATAAGAATCTCAAACCTTTCCAACAATGGGTAGCTCCACAGATCCCCAGGTGTCTGCCCCCCAGTGAAATAATCCTGATAGAAAGTCTGCTGTAATTACACCTGCAACTTGAATGAAGAGAGACATACAGTTAGATATGCAAAATCATTTTTTTACTGATACATCCACACTGTCTACTTGTTTTCACAGATTTATTTGTTTATCTACTTTTACATCAGATGTTTACAGCCAGGTGAGATCTACCCAACCTGAATACATCTAAGGCCAAGTAACTAGGAACAATGGTTAACAAGGTATCGAGTGGACAGCTTTTCACTATAAACAATGAGCTTTGTCTCTGTCCATCTCCTAGAGAAGAGCTTGTTAATCTTTGCAATTGCTGGCACACAAAAGATTAATACATTTAAACCATGTCATTTAGATCATTTTCAAATGCGCCTTCTCCCTGGATCTACCCACCTTTCTTCATTCACAGTGTTTAACAGATTATTTGCTACAATTATAGCTGCTAAAACTACTCCAAAAATGCTACTGTCAGCAGACCCTTCTTCTTCTCCCTTGGTCCCTTGTATCTGCAGGCAAGGAACACAGAACTACGACATTCCACATAAGCAACAATGAAGAAATCACTCCATGGCAAAGGAAGACTGCTGACTAAATAAGATCGGAATGGCAAACAACTTGGTGCCTTTATCACCTGCCGTGCTTCAGGCAGCGGCCCAGGTTCATGACTCACTCTACGGGACAGCCCACACCTGTCACACTTTGACACCACTTCAGGTACACCATTAAACACAGTTTACTACAATAGAATTTTTCCAGATGACAGGTTCTAAATTCTTGCCATTGGCACCAATTAAAGATAATTTTCAGTTCTTGCATTCTTGCACATTTCTGCCTTCCTTCTCTGGATAATCCTGTACCCACTATTCAAGTTTCGGGGCAATCCTGACACTTAAGAGTAAGAACATAAGAGATGTTATTTGATCAGAACAGCAGTACATTTTCCAGTCAGTCACAGATCTGTCAGATGTTGTTCACAAATACACAATTGTTCTGCATCTGTAGAAGAAATCCTACTCCCAGGTTCCTAAGCCCTTGAGAAATAGTTTCCAACGCAGTCCGAGATGCCCTCCTGCATAAGTGCTACTGCCAGGATCTTGACACTTTTGAGGAAGAAAATTCAAAAATTGCCCTTATTTGTAACTTGGAGGCTGGGGGAATATAACAGACAGTACAGCAATACAGCTGTAGCAGCACAGCACAGAGGAGGAACACTGCCTTGGGACCTGTGCACTCAAAGAATTTAAGACGGTCAGATGCTGCTCATCAAAGAACACAGACATTCAGAGGTACCAGTCGTAGCCTGCATGCCTTGCTCTGAGCAGTTTATTATAGAGGTTAACCAGATGAACTGTTTGAATCAAATCCAGATTTGAAGAATAAATCAGATTAAGAATCAGAGTCCTTTTCCACTGCAGTGCTGTCCTTTCAGGTTAGTACATATCGCAGAGAGCTGTGCCTGCTCAATTATTCTGAGACTGGCCAACTGCTCAGTGCATGTACACACACCTGGCGGCTCTCTGGAGCATTAAAGCTCTGACAGGGAAAGGCAGAACACACCTCTTAGCTGCAGCTCTGGTTAAGCAGAAGTGCTATCCAGATTTCTAAACAGCTACTGCATTACATATGCACATGGGAACACAGTCTGATCTCAGTGCAAATCCCTCAAGAATCATACAAAAAGTTCATGGCAGCTGAGGTGCTACGTACCGAACTTGCAGTCTGCTGTAAAAAGGTCACAGCAATAGAAATACAAAGAGTGCTCATAGCGTGCGTTTCAAAGCATCTTAGTTAGCAATCCCCTCCTCTCATTTGATGGTCAGAGCATAAGGCACAGTCAGTTACTCCTGGCACGTCTAGGAGATCAGGAAGGAGCCCGTAACTGCCTGCCTGCCCTCACCAACGCAGCCACAGGGCTGGGGCAGAGCAGCTGGAACTTAGTTCTTCAGTTTTCCCTGCTGATGTTTAGAGAAATCAGGAGAAATCAGGTTTTCTCCTCCACTGGCCAGAAATTGCTTCTCTGTCTGAAAACCTCCCTCAAGTGCAGCTTCTCCATCATAGAGCAAAGCTTTCTGTGGCAGGCAGGTACACCTCTGCCTGCTAAGAACTTAGGCAAGGCAATTGCAACACATCTGTGATCCAAATCAAAAGTTATAAGCATTGGTATATCAGTTCCTCTTGCTTTAGTTCCAAACCATTCTGTTACTCCTCTCCCTCTCAAGAACTGAAGGCATCAGTGACACAGGCTGGCAGGAGATATGCCAGGAATTAAAAACAACCAATGTGCATCTCCTTGTAAGTCATGCAATTTACACCAGCCCTGACTTGGACCTCACCTGATCTTCTAACCACCAACCAGGGCATTTTGGTCAGCTGCCTCAAGAGTCCATTTTATGAAGTTCTTCTAACACAAGCGGGATTGCTGAAGAACAGGTTTTTGCTTTTTTAGAACATGAAGAAGGACCAGATTGTTCTGTCACTATTGATCAAGTGCTCTTAAGCTTCAGGGCACAGCACTTTCCTCCGGTACACATGGCACAGTATACTTCACGTACAGCCTTCTCCTGGTTACATTTTGCTGAGCTTATCCTTCACCTCTACATTCCTTCTGTCTCCGTCGCTCTCATTACAAAAAGGGAGAAACAGGCTAACATGGCACCTACTTCACCAAAATGCTTTCTTTCTACATTATAGATTCCCCCTGCTGAATCCACCTGGATTCAACCCAAGCAGCCCAAATTCTTAAAGGAAGAAGCACCCACCACTATGTTTGTGTATCATCTTATTGCAGTGAATACAGCCCACACTTTATAAGCAGTAAGTTCTGTATGCTTGTTTCAGAGAAAAAATGAAAGCTACACGAGCAGCACAGTGGCTTTGGAATCTGCATCCAGCAACCGAAAGAGCAAACAGCCTTGATTCGAGGGAAAGATATCCAAACGCTTTGCTCTACTACAAGTGAACACCGTTCTCGCTGAGGTAATCACCCTATTAATCCCCCAGTGCCTTCAGCACACTGCATTCTCAGAGCACACAACAACAGCAGGAAGAATAGCTAAAAGGCAAAAAACTGACCACTCAACTAACAGCTCATATGTTGTGTGGATGCCAAATGGTAGAAAGCTGAAAGGAAAGAACAAAGGAGTATGAAGAGTTGTATGAAAAGAAGAAAAACACTGTACCGCAGGTCACACTTGCATCCTCCTGCAGACTCAGAAGGCATATCAGACACCAAAGAGTTAATCTCAGTGTTCTCATACACTTGGCATTGTCCCCAGTTATAAAAAACTAAGGTGTGCCTTTGGAAAACCAAAGCATGGGTGTTCAGTTACCTTCCTCTTGTGGAACTGATCTTGTTGCTCTGTCATCAAGGCTGGGATGGCAAGGTAGGACAGCCCAACAGCCCTGAGCATTAGTTAAGATTTAACTGTAAGGTCAGAAACGCAGGGTACAACTGCAGCATATGTGTATGGACTGTACCCAGCAGGTTTACACACTGTTAGAAGACAGACCTGTAAAGCACCAGGAAAATACTGCTCTGTACACATTAATTTCTTTACCTCCTACAGTCGAGCCCATCTCAGGTCTGCATCTGAGGAGAGAGTAACTATGCTGAGAACACAGGGAGATATGGTGCTGCAGTTCAGAAGCAAGCTGCAGAAGCTTCTCAAAGCAGCAGGATTTTTTGCTGTGCAAGCAAACTGCTGAATCAGGAGAGAATGAAGGTGCACTTCAGGCAGCTGCAGGCATTTCAGACTAAGGGAGCACGACAGACACATCAGACTGCGAGAATGGCTGTTCTCTCCCAGCTGTGACCCTTGGCAGACACCCATGGGGCATTGCTGAGGAAGGAAGTGCTCGCTGGCACCAGGGACGTGCCAGGGAACACGCAGGACATGACATTACTCGCAGGCACAGGGCGCAGGATGGCAGCATGCTGACACAGATAGTGCTTGAGTCACGGCTGCTCTGCTCCTGCTGTGGCCTGTTGGGACACCAAGCAATACGCAGGAGCCAAGGCCACAGAAAGCTCACTGCTCCTCAAGTACCAAAGGAAGACGCCCCAGTCTGTGCTTAAGGCCTTCTCTTCTAAGAGAGCCATGTACAACTTCCTGCAGCCCAGCAGCTCCCAGGCACCAGCAGAAGGAAGCCAGAGCTGCGTGCTTCAGGTATGGTGTGCAACAGACAGAGCGAGTCTGTGTGTTTGCAAAAAAAAAAAAAAAAAAAAAAAAAAAAGTTTTACTTAACTAATAACATTATATAACAGCATTTTTAATCAGTGTATGTAAGGACTGTGTTATAGCACTGCGGGGCAGGGAAGTTTGGCCAATGTCACAACAGAGAAATGTTGCACTGTTCAGAAATCAAAATACTGAAGTATCAGCTGTTTGTTGCTTACGTGCTTATAAAAATAAAACAACTCAGTCACCTGCATCCCACACTCAGCAGCTTTACTTTGGTGCAGTCAGTTACAGCTTGGTGCAGGCAGGGCTGTGATGCTATGGCAAGCTGCGACACCAAGAACATAACCCCCTGAGCAGGTATAAAGCACAACAGCTTAAGAGCAAGAAGAAAACAGCTAATCATTCTGGTGAGGTCCAACTGAGAAAGTCAGAAGAGCTGACAGAGTGAGCAAGCAGAGAACAGCTGAGATTTGAAATAAAAGAAGGGTCTGGATTTTATGTGTCTCTAGGGCACAAACCGTGCAGCTTGTGACACTGCCAGAAGATACCAGGTGAAAGAGATCCCCAAGGAATAAGGATGCTATCTGTCCTGGAGGCAAGCATCTGCAGAACCCAAGGCAAATGTTCATCTCATAAAAGCATGCCTTGGCTGAGGATCACTACCCAATGAACTTGACTGGAACTGCATAATTTTATTTTCATATCTTCAATCTCAGTCTGTTAGTGCTAAGTAAGAGGATTATTCCTCTATTCCTACTATTTCCCCAGTTGATAGAGAGTTTGTGAAACACCTGGCATGTTTAAATAGCAAAATTCTGATAATCTTACCTAAGCCTCAGGTTCTTAAACAAGCACCACTGTGGGTACTTCTTCAGTAATATCTTAATTGCTTTCTTTCTGAAAATGTGTTTCTTTGTTAGGGCAGCCCTCCAGCACTACTGGGTGTTCTGAAGTGAAAGAGGCATCATTCTCAGTGAATGATAAAATTCACTGTAAAATTCTCCAGACAAAGCCTACTGCAACTTTAAGAAAGCCCCCAACAACACAGGAAGCAAACAGAGCCTTCCTTGTCTCTCAGCCACCGCAGCTGACATGAAGAGCAATAGCACATCTACTGAGCACACAAGCGAGCAGGGAAGCTCAGGTGGAGCTGTGCCACCAGCATCCCCCTGCTGCCAGGAGCATTAGGCAAGGAGACAGGCTCAGCCTTCCCTTGAGGGAATCGCCCACAGCTGTTCTGCCAGAGAGCAGCTCCACACAGGGGGAGCTCATCTCTTAATCCAAGCGCACACAGCTGGTGCCACAAGCCGCTACCCAAGCACAGCCAGCAGCTACATTTGTCACTGCACCTCCACAGCTCCCAGGGTCCTCTGCAGCAGGAAGGAACTGGACCTCCTGCACTGATCCGCTTTTAATGCAAGTAAGACAGAGGTAAGTTGTAGCAGTGCAGGGGGAAGTGCAACAAGATGTCTAGTGGAAGTTTTGCCACTTCCATGGCAACAACTGTGGTGTCCGTCTTCAAAAGAGACTACAGTTTAGGACATAGAACAGCTGCGTGCAGTTACTGCAGAGGCAGTGACATGCAGGTGTGGCTTATTAGGGCCAGCATTCAAAGGAGAACTTTCCTTTGCTAATAAAGATTTCCACACTCTAATTTCAAAGACATTTTTAATCAAAATTTCAAGCAGTAACTCATTTTAAAATACAAAGTAAATAAAAAACACAGAATTACAGCAGAAGATTCTGCCTCTTGCTGTAAGGCAGCAGGAACTGAAGCAGCTGACATACATGCAAAGCAGCCGACTTCATGGTGTGCTTCTGGCATCAGAGTGGCCTTGCTGCAACGCATGCCAGAGCTTCCATACATCACACCCTCCTCACTGGGCTCTGCAGTGCTGCTGACTGAGGCATGGCCTTGCAGCACAGCTACTAAAGCTTGAACGAAAAAGGTTTCAAGTTTAAAAATGAACTGGGTAATTTCTTTCTGCACTCCCCCCCGGCCAGTGCTCGTCTAAATAACAGTATATGTTAACAGGTCTCAAATAATTAATTCCCCATCAATCCCTCAAGTCAACAAAACCTAATTTTATCTTGTGCCATGTCACAATATGTTCCTAAAGATATCAGCATATGAGGCACTTTTATGCATACAAAAAGGTGACACAACTGTAACTAATTTCTAAGTCTACCCATTAAGAACATAACATGACTGCAGACAGAATTCAAGCAAACCTATTTGGCAAAAAGGCTTTAAAATCCTATAGAAATGAATGAGGAGGGGGAAAAAAAGAACCAGAATCCATACTGCAGCTTTTGCAATCCACGCTGCAAAGAGGCCCTGTACCTGGTTGGTATTAACATAATGCCTGTAGATATATCTCATGAATATTGAATAATGTTAAACGACACAAACTTCTCTGAAGGCAAAAGAGCTTTCTAGCTTAACGTCATTTGTTTTGGAAGGCTCTTCTACTTACCACACAAATAACACATAAGCCAGCCTTGTCCCCTGGAATTATTCAGCTTCAGTGAAGTGTCCAAGGCTGTTCCACTAAGTGATGTCTCACTGCAGGGGAACAGTTCAGCTGCATCTGGAAAATTGGGAATATTAAACCCTCCTTTGCAGCCAGCCTTCCTAACCATCTACAAGAGGTTACTTGCACACACGTGTGCAAATAATACTGAATCCGAACCTACACAACTGTCACCTTGCACGAAGAGGGTAACTTTCATAGCTCATCAGCAGGTGAAGACATTCAGAACACAGCACAACTGGATTTGACATACAAAAAGAGACATCCATCCTCTGCTTACACTCTTCCGACCTTGTGAAGAAGGGAGCTGCCCCACAACAGCTAAAGCAGCACATAACACAAGGCACTCACATGGGTTCCTCCTCCTGTTCATCAAGACAAGCTTTAGTCAGCACTGAATGGCCTGCTCCAAAAGCTGTTCTGGAATAGCACCATAACGTCCCTGCCTGCTTTCTCACACTCAGCAGCACGGCGATGCACAGCAGGCTGTGAGTGCCCTGAGCAGCCTGCCTGCTCCCAGCACAGGAGTCGGTGCTCCCAGCCAGCAAGAACAGGACCAGACCTTCTGTCCCACTAATTTCTAGATTAAGTTATTCACAGCATAGCCCACATTGCAGTTGTGTGCTTTTAAAGGCATTAAGGAAAAAAAAAAAAAAAAAAAAAAAAAAGGCTATGGCACAGCCTTTAATTGTAGACACAGAGCCTGAGCTAGGTAAAATGATACAGAAGGTTCAAACCACTCCCTGCTTTTTTGTTTGTTCTATTTAAAGAAAGGAAGTATTTACATAACAGCACACAGGGCATCCAGCAACCCTCCCAATGGCCTAGGCAGCGTATCAGATCCAGCCTATGGGATCACTGACTGCTTTGGGGTTTCTCCCACAGCTGTAACTTTCAAATACAAAGACCTGATGTCAACTCAGCACAGAGCAAGTTCAAACGTCTTTATTATCAGAACATTTGTTCTGTAAGCTCAACTCAAAGGTCAGTATTCTAATCTAAGTGTCAGCAAAGCTTTGGACGGCAACACATCAAAGTTTGTGACCACCTTCCCTTCCCTGTTGTACTACATATGGTATTTAGAAAAGAGCACATTCAGGCAGATGGGTTTTACCAAACTTAACAAAAACTAATTACTGCTGTCATTCAGACACTACCCACACTTTACTTGAACAAATAATGCACTGACAGCAAAAACAAGATAACATGTGGTACTTATTATTTTATTGCACTTGTTTTTGTGCATGCTATCAATAATTTCCACACTACTTTATTTGCACAGAATCCAGATTCTGCCACTTTAATCATTCACTACTACTTAAACAACATTATCAGTAAATTGGCTGCTTTATCAGTTAAACCGGTAACCAGGATATCAGAGAACTTAAGCTTTTATCAATATTAATTTTGAGATGAAAGCCAGTTGCAGACAGATTGCTCTACAGGTTAGCAATCGTTACTGATTCCCTCCCATATCTGCTCTCATTGCAGTGGAGCAGTTCCTCCTGGCTCCTTTCGGTGTTGCTGCCCTGTTGGCCAAGAGCAGGAAGGGAGCTGGCATGATTCCTAGAGGGAGCACACTGCTATCCAAGGAAAAGACAGCAACCTCCCAACAGACAGAAGGCACTGCTGCAAAAATTCACAGCACTGTCAATGGTTTACAGGGTGGTAATAATAATATCACATATTATTGAATTTTCTGTGTTTTTTTTTTTTTTAATTGATGGTAATACACAACTGTGATGAACAGCCATTGTTCTTCTAAAACACAACGCACCTCACAGTTTATTAAAAAAAAAAAAAACTGCTTTCATTATGAAGCACAGAAGCCAAACACCAGTAACCAGCTGTTACAATCAGAAAGATTAACGCAGTGGAAGGATGGTACAGAAACAAAGCAGCAAAGGAACCAGCACAGATAGGATGGCATTTCACACAAAAAGTAAAGGCAAAGATCTTGGCTCGCAGAAAGGAGATCCTTCCCCACTTCCCTTAAGTGAGGTCTAAGAGAGGTGCAGCCAGGCTCCACCCCTTCTGCTCACACAGCTGAATTGCCTTCAACCTCTACTCCCAGGGCTGACTGGGTCTTTTCCCCACGTGCTTAATCAGTGGTTCAGGCTGGGACTTAACAGTTCCCATACACTAGCTTATACAGATTGAGCCATCTTTTCAATGGCACAACTCAAAAAATCATGTAAACACCATACACCCCAAAACAGAAGTTCATAGAGCACTGGTTACGCACCAGCAACATACAAAAAGAGCTGCACAATGTCGAACTACTATTCTTCCCTCATTAAAAAAATCAGAAGCTTACCAGAAAATAACCAAAGAGAAGCATTGCAGAGCTGACTTCCAATCTTTTCAACCCAAGTCAAAAGCAAAGCAATCACAGATCTACCCACCAGCCAAGAACCAATGACAGTAACACTTCATAACACCAAAAACCCTCTGTTCATTGCAAGAAAGCCAAGCATTTGCAACTCACACCATATTTGAAGGGTCACTCAAGAAAGACCACTCCATACTGCCAAGACACAACAAAGTTAAATACTTCTGCACATCCGAGGCAAAGATAGGAAAGTGGAGGCAAACAAGAGCAGTCATCTTCAGCTTTTGCAGATGGTTTCAGTTTCAGAGTCACTAAGTCAATCACATGCGTGCCATTTTTTTCCCTTCCTAGTAACAATTAAAGAGTAAAAGACTGCACATTTGTTTCCAGCATTACAAGAGACATTCTTGCCTTGTTCTTGTCACCTCTTACTTACATATCCCAACAATAATGGAGGGCGTGTGTTCAAGTCGCAAGTAGAAGAGAAGATTGTAAAAGTTGAAACAGATCAGAGAGAAGCATAAGATGACAGAGATCCACTCCTGTAGTCTTTTTCCTGTTGGAAAAGAATGAAAGAAAAAGTTTTACTTTTATCCAAGAGGACAAAAAGAAATCTGAGATAATACAGACTATTCTCCCACCCAGACGACTGCTCCGTTTGTCCAACAGGAAAATGAAACAAACTTATGCATGCCTCCGTGAATAACATTTCGTGAAGCAACATTCCTCTTCCCTGAGCCACTGCTGACCTGTTCTCTCGCCCATGCCTAAAGTAACAGACACAAACCAGACATCAGTTCGTATTGTCCTGCTTTCCTCTTCCCCATAGGAATGCCTTTTTATTTTGTTTTATATTGTTTTGGGTTTTTTTTTTTTTTCTTTTTCTTTTTCAAATCTGCACAGCACTGAACATTCAGAGCTGCAAGTACAACTGAATCTGGGAACAAACATCTGGCCTTAGACGCCCCACAGTTAAGTCACAGTCTCAGACCTCATGAACAGGAAAAAGCATCATCCTGCTTGTTGGTGGCCCCAGAATTGCTTTCTGAACATTGTAAGTACGTTTCTGGGGCTTATTTATTTAACCCACAACTGCTGCAGCCTTATCTTTACCTTCCTGCTCTCGAGCAGAAAACCATGACTTCCTAGCCAGGCTGGTACAGCAAGAGGCTGAATAAGGAAAGAAAAATAGGGGCATAAATTCTCTGTACTACTTAATGCCTCTACAGTTACCTCAAAAACAAATAAACAAAAAAACCCCACACACAGACATCAGGTTATGGTAACCATTTTCACATTCAGGCTGAGAGGCTTTCTGCTGCTAATCACTGCTAGATTCTCACAGGGCACTGATGCTGAGAGGAAGGCAACACTCAAAGCGAGACCACATGGATTAAGGCATCAGAAACTTTAATACGTAATTGCCAGAGGCAGATCTGGGCTGCAACCACAACCCAGCCAGGTCAGCACCCACCTCCTCCAGGCCCAGCACAACTGCCTCAGCCCTAATACTAAATTAAGACACAAGAACAAGTGTATTTCAATATAGCACCAGAACACAACGTGGGAGATTCTATAAAGAGATCTCTGGAGTAACAAAAGTAAGAGTTAATTAACCCTCACTTTCTGTTTAAGAAAGCCACACCCTCATTAGGGGGCCTAAATGGGTTCGTCCTAGCGGATCAATTAGCAGTCTGCAGAGAAGCACCAGGCTCCTCACCAGGGAGCTCCATGGGCTCAGACTGTGCAAATGCTGCTGCCACTGAGTGTGGGATCCCAGGGCTGCCCTAAAGACCCCCAGGCCCAGCACTGGCACATCAGGAGAGCAAACAGCTGAAGGGCAGGAAGCCAGTGCCAAGAGCTTGTATTTGAAAAGCACTCACATTTCAATGCACATGGAAAGATAGGGATTCACTTAAAGAAACTGAGGAAGCACTGCAGAGCCACATTCACTCTGAACAGCTGTAACTCATGTCATTAAGAATTCAGTAGTCCAGCATCGCACGCTTATGCCAAAACACATTCTGATGCTGCTTATGTGTTATTTATGTAATGACCGGAGAAATCTGAACATCTAAAATATTACTGCAATTCACTGCTGCCAGACAGACACAGTGCTGCACAGACCTCCCAGGAGAACCATTCTGCAGATAACGACAGCAAGCTGAATTTGGAGGAAAATCTTTTCCACATAAGTGAGAGTATAGGGAACGCATTAAGTTGGTGACTGCTCTTCTGTGAAGCACAGGAATCAATCACCTCCAACAGCTTCTTCTCCCCTGACACGTTGAGATGACCGACACATGCTGCAATAAGCACAGATGTGCCTCAAACAATACAGAAAAATGACAGACCTATGAGTGCCTTTTTTTTTTTTTTTTTTTAAACCATTACTTGGCTCTGTGCAAGCAGGAACACCTGCATCTCCATTTAGGACCTGAATGCCATGCTGAGCTGCTGGAAACTGCGAGCACACAGCTTGGAGTGCTGTGACACATCTGCTCCTTTGAGAGCCTTCATGTGTATGTGAAGCCTGTACTATGAACCACAGGAACACCTCGTGCTGCTCACACTGCCTGCTGATGCTTCAGACCTCTGACACACAGCAAGATTCGGGGAGATGAGCGGAGCAAAAGCTCAGCCTGCCCTCCCTGTTCACCTTCCTGAGGGGATGGGCACCTCAAGGCAGATCATGAAACACTGCTGTATGGAAGCTCCGGTCGGCAGCCCGCTTAGCGAGCAAGCTCATATATCTGCTTCTGGACGGAAAGGTTTTCTCCGGAGAGCTCATCCGGGCAGATCCCAGTTTAAAGCCTCTCCAGGAGCAGAACCGAGCTCAGCAGTGCGGAAAGTAGTTTCGCTTCACACCGACAGCTCCCCGACGTGCCGAGGTTGGGCTCAAAGCGCCCTGCGACTCTCCACGTACGGATCGCGGCACCAAACGCAGAGCGGGGGCCGAACTCGGCACTACCAGAGCCTTACGGAGCAGCATCGCGCGCAGCGAGGAGCGGACATCGCTCAGTGCAACACCCCAACGGGACCGCGCAAAGACCGCCCGAAGGCGTCAGCAGCGCCGTCCCGCAGCCCCGCCCGGGCAGAGGCGCCGCGCCGCATCGAGCCCCGCGCCCGGCCGCCTCCAACCGGCGCAGTGTGGCCGGCCCGGCGCGCTGATAGCAGGGCTGCCCGAGCCGACGCCGGGCGGGGCCGCGCCGCTCAGCGCCGCAGCGGGCCCGGTCCGTCCCGGAGGGATTCCGAGCGGAGCGGCGCCCCCGCCGCCCCCGTCCCGAGGAGCCACCGCGGGCCCCGCCGCCCCCACCTGGCGAATAGAGCTCGGCCAACTCGCGGGCCCCGGCGTGCTGCGCTCCCCAGCGCCGGCTGCCGCTCTCGGGTTCTTCCGAGGCCTCGCCGGCCGGCCCCACCGCCTCCTCCCGCGGCGGCAGGCTCTCCATGGCCCGGCCGCGCGGCTCCGGGCCCCGGGGCGGCTGCTCCTCCTCCGTGCCGATGGGCAGCTGCGAGGGGCGCCCAGGGCCCGCCGAGGCGTCCAGCGACAGCACTGCGGCCCGCGGCAGCATCGGGAAATGGGGCCGGGCCGCGGGGGGGGGGATTGAGGGAGAGGAGGAGCGGGGACGGCGGGCGCGGCTGGACACGCCCCCACCGCCGCGCGCCCCTCGTCGGCACCGCCACGCGACCTGCAGGCCAATGGGAAGAGGCGCTCGGTGCGGCGGGGCTAATGGCGTGGGGGGAGGGGCGGGAACACGTCTGGAGGCGCGCCGCGGGCACATCTGGCGACGGGAGCGCGCGGCGCGGCGGTGCCGCCGTCCCTGTGTCCGGCCGCGCTACTTTCTGCTGCCCCAAGGTTCAGCCGGGCCCGCCGGCCGCGCAGACCCTCGCCGCGCCCCCACGTGGCCTCCTTCCGCGCCGCAGAGCCGGGACGGGGCAGCAGAGCTGCGACGGGAAGACCGCCACGCGGTGACTGCGCCCGCGCGCAGCGGCACCGCCCCGCAGTCCGTGCTCCGCCCGTTCCCGACAGGGGATCGCCTGCCCCCTGGCGGCGCCTCTGCGCGCTGCGTTTGTGGAAGTCGCTCCGCTCCCCGCGGCGGCCGCAGCAGTGCCAGGGCCGTCAGTTACCCGCAGCCCTTCATGTGGTGACTCAGCCCGCGCTCCTTAGTGGCGTCCGTTAAAAGCTGCGCGCCGAGCCGCTCGCTGATCCCCAGCAAACGCTCTCTTCAGCACAGAAAATACCAAAGGAAAAAGCCCCGACCAATACTATTAACGTCTATTAGTTTTGTTGTAATTTTTTTTCAAGGTCAAACAGAACAGCATTGAAATTAGAAGCGGTACAAATGACTGAGTAGATTCGGTTTAAACAATTCACTTACAGAGGGTGAAATGCTGAAGAGAGGTTTGTTGACTTCGAAGGTGATGTGTTTGCCAACGACACAACAGGGGATGGAACGAAGCAACGGGAATGCACAGCCCGGACCTGAGGCTGTGCTGACAGCAAATCGTACCTCCGTGGAAAACGCTGTTCTGTCCCTTCGGGTCGTCTGAGCCCCCTCCACAGAGCTGGAAGTGCCCTCTGCACCGACCTGAACTGCACGAGTCTTACAAACCCAACCGCGCTTCTGATGCCAGCTAAGGCATGCAGTGTGCCTTCCACAGTCTGCCTTCCTGCTCGGAGTATCACAAGTTAATTAACAACTAAGCGGAATCGTACGCTCAAATTAGCTCCGCTTTATGAAAAGTTGGCGCCGCGCCGCGCGAAGGGGCTGCGCCCGCCGAGATCCCGGCGCTGCCGGCAGGTGACGCCACGAGCCGGGGCACGGCCTGAGCTGCCCGTAGCACCGCCTGGCGGCGCTGGCGTGGAAGGGCAGCGGGGCGCGGCGGCTGTTTGCCGGCTAGTTGCGGCAGACATCACCTCAACAGCGTGGCTGTGCATAGACATTCTTCATAAGCATCATTATCTGCTCTTTTTTTTTTTTTTTTTTTTTTTCCTCAACAGTTTGCTGGGGAGCAGCAGGGACAGAGCTGACTGTCTCCTCTGCTGCAGTTAAGGGATGGCAATGATTGCAATGCATGTAGCACCTAGAGGTCCCGCTGCCGCACTGCCTAGAGGCGTCACAAGAAGCATTTTGACTCTACTCTCAGCACTTCCCTTTTCCCATCTGTACCTGAGGCCAGCCTACAGAACGATTTGGAGACATTTTTGAACACAGACCTGTGCTACGCCAGCTCCTTTGTGCAGTACTGCACAAGCTTCACAGTTCAAAACATCCAGAAGTCAGACTCGCTCCTCTCGCCTCTTACCCATTCTTGTGCAATTCTTCCTGATCCGCGAGACAAGAAGCAGAAGCTGGCTGCAGTTCCTTTGCTGGACTCTCTCTGGCATGGGAAAGTATCAGTGAGTGAGAGAGCTGAAACAGCCACTCCTAGGGCTCCTTCCAAAGCCATACACGAAGAGACAGGGAGATGACGGGGTCCAGAAGCGACGTGTGGGGAGGTGGCATACCGTGGCTATCGCACCCAGTTCCTGGGCATTGCAGCCAGCAGTGCAGCCAGATGACACAGACCCAGGAGCTGTTCTCACATGCCAGTGCTCACCACCAACATGTCCTAACTGCTTCCCATGGTGCTCAACACAGGATAAGAGCAGCTGAATAAAAAGTAATTGTAAAGCCAAACATGCAGCCTTTAAAGCTTTTACAGAAGAATCTTGTTATTCTTCATCATGGCCCATTCTCCTGCCAACCTCTCTAAAACTGCCTTCAGTTTCTCTTGTCCTTAGCAGTATGCAGCACTAAGTTCCAGCTATCTGGCCCCAGCTTCAGGATCACTGAAGAGTCCTTCTTGTTTAGAAGTTTCCAAAATCAATAACTACCGATCTATTCCTGGGATGTCCTGACACTTGTTAGGGTTCCTTAAAAGGATCAGAATCCTGTTCTCCCAACCATTTTTATGAAAGCCTAGACACTCCAGAAAAAAAGTCATAACACTTGTCCTGTACCAAATTCATCAAGCTAGGCGATACAGTTACATAGGAAATGCCAGATGACTATAGAGAACTTCTGGAACGCTAGTGGGCAGCAACTTCACTCTGTTTTTCAACAGGATATTCATAAAACTGCTCAGAAATAAAGCCCCCATCTTCCTGGTTAGATGGCTTCAGTGTGTGCTTTGCAACACCGGGCTGGAGCCTCCAGCTTCTGCTTTTCCACCAGCATTTGTGTGCACTCAGACACTCTCTCCTTTTCTTTGTAGCCTTCATTGCAACATTGCTCCACTTAAATTTGCTCTGACCTCCAATTCACTCTGGAAAATTTTCTGTGCAGCAGGGGAGGGTATTTTGCTCACACAGTCCCCACTGGCTGGAGGCAGGGGTGCCATCTCCAGGTGTCGCCTCTGCAGCACTGGATAGGGCAAAGAGCAACACGGAGATAAAGGGGGGATTGAGCAACCTGGCACTGCAAAGACCAAGCGTGCTAGGTCAGAGGTGAGCAGAAAATCAGCAGACAACCAACAAACACCTGAGCATCCCCATGTCACAAGGGAACGAGGGGTCAGGGAGCCCTCCAGGAGGGGGAGGGCTCTGGTCTGTAACAAAAGAACCCAAGGAGGCCTGGAGAAAGCCTGCGACTCGCATGGGAGGTCCCTGACACAGGGGACTGCAATGCAGAGTATCACAGCTGCAGTTTAAGACAGGAAATAGTGTGGATAGTTTGAGTTTTTTACTATTATTACTTTTTAATGTTATAATGAGGCGAAGTCTCGAATCTGGTCTAAGAGCTGGGAGAGATGGAAGGAGAGCCAATCTCTCTTTCAGTTTACACACTGTCCCTGCCAACCTCACTCTGTTCCTGCCTGACATTTCATAAATTTTATTGTTTATTTATTTTTAACATTGGAGAACAATGTATGGAAAGCAATAGATTGAAATCCAGCCTCTGCCAGGTACAACTTACAAGTTGGTGCTGGTGTAAGGTGCACGGCTGTATGAAGAGGGACCTGGGGCTGGGAACAAGGAGAAAACAGCACACAGCGTGCTCAGAAATAAATTTCAATTTTACTTCTCTATTTCACAGCCTTCACTGCAACATTGCTTCACTTATGTCAAACTTTCAGGCAAGGTCACATCTCGCCCCAAGGTCCTCCAAAGCAGCTCTGTGCTCCCCCAGCCTGCCCACACACAGACACTACTGCTCTCATTCTTCTCTCCAGCTCACTTCCAGCACACTACCAGCAGTGCCTTGTTCAGTGATGCAACTGTTGACTTCTGGCATTATCTTCTTTAATCTTTGCCCCTCTTCTACCTCTCCATGCTTTGCATTAGGCTGCAGTGAGGAGCTGTGTCCACACAGTGCTTAGCATGATGCACCTCTGATCTCACTGATCTGCCAGGAGATACTGCAAGACAAACAACACGCAAGACAAGTCTTCAGCAAGAAGCATCTAAAATTATAGACAGCCTTTTTCTAGAGTACAGACTCTCAGCCCACAGATCTTCTTACAAAAGCTTCAGTGTTTGTTCCGTGACCATTACATTAATATCATCTCCCCAAAGCTAGTGTCTTTCCAGGACAGCTACTATAGACCTGCAGAGTGGGAATCAGAGAGCCTGCTAGAAATCCTGGAAAAGAAGACGATTTTTAGGAATATGTCTCTGCAATGTCTTATCATAGGTCTGAGCCTGCAGCTGGAAAGCTGTGTCTTTCTACTGTACAAGAGGGAAAATGGAGAGCAGAATTTAATTTGTGACAGAAAAGAGCAGTGAAGATGAGATTCTTCCCTCCACTTTTTCCCCCTTCCTATATTCTTGTCTTACCCCTCCACTATCTATATTCTTTCACATATGAATGAAGAGGAATCTGGATTTTATTGCATAATTTTTTTTTTTTTTTTTTTTTTCAGGAATGTAGATGTTCTCACTAAGTAATTTGTGAATAATGCTGTCTTCTTTCCCCAGCTGAAAAATCATGAAATCACCAGAAAGAAGGCACTTTTCAGAGAAACGCTGCCTTTCTGCTGAAATTTGCTGCCAAGAGAACTGTTGTGGAACCAATTGCTGCTGCCCCTGAGTTTTTCACTGTGTGATCCCTTCACCAGGATCACCTGCATCTCTTTTCCTATCTCTCTGTGGAAAAGAGTTTTCAGGATGATTTGCAGCCTCTGTACATCAGACCAGACCAGGTCAGCCTGTGGCACTGACAGGGATGGAGCTCGGTGTGCCAAGACCTCCACCCAGCTCTCGGTGATGGGAGCTTCGCTCTACACCGTTTCCATTTCAAAAGCCCCATTTCTGGCCATGCATTTGTTATGACAAGTGCAGAAACAATTTAAAAGAGACCAGACTTAGCTCAAAACCTTCTTGCTGAATGTAGGGCTTTGCATGAGTGGTTAGTCCGCCAACAAGGTTCCCATGAGAAGCTGAGAGCTCCATGAGAATGGATGCTGGGATTTGAGGTGAGCTGGAGAAAGTTTAAAGAGATCCCAGCAGAGCAGGAAGGTGAGTGGGGAGCAGAGAAGGAGGGGACCAGCTGGGCATCCAACCTCAATTACCACTACAGCTGACGTGTGATTCCAGTGACTATGGGATTACTCAGCACTGGCCTGGAAAAGGAGGTGTGGGCCACACCATCTCTGATATAATCTATTTCACATGGCAGTTGCACAGACGTTTTATTTTGTTAGGGAAGATCAGCCTGGGTTGGAGCACAGCTTTTGGATGCTGAGCAGCTGAGAATAAGGCGGAAATTTGGAGAGGGCAAATTCAGATCTCTGAGAATATCTTAAAAAAAAAAAATGCCCAAGAAATGTAACTGATGGGTTGTATGGCCCGCGTTCAGCCAATGGCTGTGGCAAGCTGGAGACCTGTCAGGGTAATGCCAAGGAACACCAGAGCCATTTCAGCAGGTGGCCGTGGCAGGAGACCTTCTGCTTGTGGGTTCCTGAGATGCTCAGAAGTAGGAAGCACATGAGGGTGAATTTCAAGAGTTCAGTTGCAAGGGCCAGTTAGGGCAGCTGCTGGATGCAACTGCCAGATCAGAACTCAGGATAAGGACACAGCGCAGGAGAGAAAACAGGCAGGAGAACAAGCCCTGGCTCACTGGGACTTGCCAGTATTTGCACCCAATACAGATGTTTGTATTTATGAAGGTATGGGCTCCAACCTCCAGACCCAGACCTCTGGCCAGGCCCAGCTCCAATTTAATCTCTGGTACATTTACCAAAGATTAACTTGGAGATAAAGATAGAACTAGAAATATTTGAAGCCCAAAAACCTGTTGGGGTACTTTTGTTACGGAAAGCAAAGCCCTCCTGAAACGTGCAAAGGAAATGTAAACGCAAAAATACAAGAAAGAAAAAGTCCAGTGATCCACCGACACATTTCTGAATTCTTCCTCTTTTCAAAGTTCTGAGGTTTGAACATTATGAACAGTTGACTGTTTGAATCGTATAATGCAATACCTGTTCCTCTGGCTTAACGTTACCATATTTCCCACACCGCAGGATTGCTTCACATTATTCTAAGAGGCAGTGTCATTTTCCCTGCAGTGCTGGGTCTTCTTTACTGAGGCGAAGGACACTCCTACTTCCTTTAATTATATGTTTTGTTTTAAATTAAGTCCTTTATTCTGGGGATGAATCACCAGCTTGTAGACAGGTAAATGTGGGAGTAAGAGAGTGAAAATGTAAGTTTGATTCCCAAGGTGGGTGTCTTTAATTAAAACGGACATCGAGATTCAGTCTTCCTTCCCAAACTTACCCCGCGATTCTGAAAATGCCTGGATTCCCTGGTTCTGAGCATGTCTCTTTCAGAAATTTAAACACGGTCCCCTCTGGCTTCAGAGCGCAGATTCCCTGTCGCCTTTGTACTCTGACAGTTGCGCCGTATCGTGCAAAGTAAATAAACCAAGGCAAACTTCAGTCACCGTCCCTGCATGCAGAGATGGGGAGCGGAGCTCGGCGGCTGCTGGGCTCAGACTGCTCGCGGCCGTCAGAAGGCAGCCGGGAGCACGCTGTGCTCCAAACTGCGCTCACTTGGCTCTCCGCTTGCTCTTGTAAAATGGTTCTGCACACGTCTGTATCGGACCGTTCTGCCTGCCAGTGCGGTTTACTCAATCAGGCACTGGACGGAGAATAAGAGGATCGGTCTCCTATTTGCAGCTTTTTCCCCTGCTTTGGCAAAAGAGCTTGGAAAAACTCCTTCTGCCTCGATTTCCCCAGGGCTAAAACGAGACCCAGACAGGTTTTGCACCCACTTCTGCGGGGCACACGCAGCCTCACAGCGCCAACCCTTCCTTTTAGACACAAAAGGCCCGGCCTTGCGCTGGCAAAGCCGCATCCCGGTCTCGCAGCCACTCCGGGCCGAGCGGTGCCCGCGTTCCCCGCAGCCGAGGGACCGGGATAGACGTGAAGTCCCGGCGGCCTCGCTGCCGGCGGCGGCGGCTCCGTGCGGTCCCGTTCCCGCGTCCTGCAGAGCGGCCCCGGGGCCCGCACCGCACCCGCAGCCGGCGGCGTCCCGGGGGCCGGAGCGGTAGCTCCGAAGCGTGCAGCGTGGCATGCGGCCAGGCGATGACGCGCCTGTTGCTATGGGATCCACCGCCCCTATAAATAACCGAGCGAAGGAACTTTCCTAAGTCAGAGACTTGAGGACACGGGCCCCGCAACCAGATGGTCCGCAGGAGAGCCGCCAGCTCCAGCCGCAGCTCCGGGAGCGGGAGAGCCCCGCCGCGCCGCACGGACTGAGCCGCCCGGGCGGGCAGCGCAGCGGGGCCGTGCCCAGCGCCGGGCTCGGGAGACCCCCACCCGACGGCGGCCGCTCGATCCCGTGCCGGGGGGGCCCCCCGCGCCGTCTTCTCCTCCCCGCATCCCCCTTTGCTTTCATGCAACGCCTGGTGGCCTGGGACGCAGCATGCCTCCCCATTCAGCCGCCCGCCTTTAAATCCATGGAAGTGGCTAATTTCTATTACGAGGCGGACTGTCTGGCTGCTCTCAACAAGCTGCACCCGCGGGCGGCCGGGGGCCGCTCCATGACCGAGCTTACCGTAGGGGACCACGAGAGAGCCATTGACTTCAGCCCCTATCTGGACCCCTTAGCAGCATCCCAGCAGCCGGCGCAACCGCCGCCTCCCGCAGCAGCAGCAGGGGGCAACTTTGAGCCTGCCTGCAGTAGCGGCGGCCAAGATTTCCTTTCCGATCTCTTCGCCGAGGACTATAAAGGCAGCGGCGCCGGCAAGAAGCCCGACTACACCTACATCAGCCTCGCCCGGCACGGCCACCCGTGCGGCAGCCAGAGCCACAAGCCGGGGGGGCTGCCGGGCTGCTTTCCGCCCCAGATCGTGGAGACCAAAGTGGAGCCTGTCTTCGAGACCCTGGACTCTTGCAAAGGGCCCCGTAAGGAAGAAGGGGGAGCGGGGCCGGGACCGGGGGGCATGTCCTCGCCCTACGGCAGCACCGTGCGCTCCTACCTGGGCTACCAGTCGGTGCCGAGCGGCAGCAGCGGGAACCTGTCCACCTCGTCCTCTTCCAGCCCCCCCGGCACCCCGAACCCCTCCGAGTCCTCCAAGTCGGCCGCCGGGGCCGGGGGCTACTCGGGGCCGCCGGCGGGAAAGAACAAGCCCAAGAAGTGCGTGGACAAACACAGCGACGAGTACAAGCTGCGCCGGGAGCGGAACAACATCGCGGTGCGCAAGAGCCGCGACAAAGCCAAAATGCGCAACCTGGAGACGCAGCACAAAGTCTTAGAACTGACGGCCGAGAACGAGAGGCTGCAGAAGAAGGTGGAGCAGCTCTCCCGGGAGCTGAGCACCCTCAGGAACTTGTTCAAACAGCTTCCCGAGCCCCTGCTCGCCTCCTCGCCCCGCTGCTGACCCCCGCGCCGGGCCGCGGGGCGAGCCGAGCGCTGCCCCCCTACGCCCTCCTCCCGGGACCGGGCTGCGTTTTCGGTTTCGTTGGGGGTTTCGTTGTTGTTGTTGTTTGTTGTTGTTTCGGTCTCTATTTGCTTCCCCCCTCTATCCCCGGGGCCAGGGGGCGGCGGGCGGCGCGGGGAGGGGGAGGGGGAAGGCCGTGGCCCCGGGGCTCTGCTGGGCGCTGGGGTTATTTAAAACGGCGAGAGGAGAGCGAGGGTGAAGTGATGCAATCCTTTAAGCATGGCTGGGAATGCTGTGTACATGATGCAATCTCGTGTAACTGTCAGTCATGGATTGAGTAATCTGTTAAAGATGTTCCTACAGTTTTTTTTTATTATAAAGAATAATCTATTTCTATAAGAAAATACATATGTATATTTTGGGATCTATGCATTCTTGCTACATTTGAAGCATTAATGAACGATTTTAATAAACTTTATGACTAGGTTAAAAAAAGTAGCTTGTTTTATTTTGAGGGTACGTTTCAAGTCAGATGAAATGCAGGGCTGACATTCCAGCTGGATCTGGCTCGGTGCTGCCAGCAGGGATAGGACTCGCGTTGGTCTTTTGGCTTTCTCTGTGACTGAGAAAAACAGAAACAAAAACCCCAGGAGAAACCCAGCAAAGAGCAGAGCTGGAGGCTTCAGCCAGTTTTCATCGTCTCATTTTGGTTCCTCTAATCACTTGCTTGAGCTGCCTCTTGGGTATTGTCTGGGAAGAGGTGTTTGTTTGGGGTGGTGTTTTTTGCATTTCTTGCTGTTTCCAGTGTGCAGAGCGAGGTGTGCTGTCCAAACCATGACTGATCTGGTGAAGTAACTGCAAGGCTGAAGTGGGAAGAAAAAGTGAGGGAGGAAGCTTTCACTTAATTTTTTTTTCTTCAAGGAGATTCTGCTCTCTGAATTATGATTCAGCATGTCTTATGTTTGTAGTTTACAGGAATAAACATGGGAAAGTAGTGCTTCTGTTGGATGTCGGTAATGTGGTCCCTGCTCGGAAGCTCTCGCGAAAGCCACCAGGTGAGAGGCACCCCAACAACCCCTTGCCTTTGCTCTTGAGATGTTCTTCTCAAACCTGTAGCTAGAGTTTCTCTGTTGAGAGGGGTTTGTTTCTGTGTGTCTGTTAGCTGGGGGAAAGCAGCAGATGAGTGGGGATGGGAGCAGGCCCTGTTGGGCTATAGATCGGGCTGGAGCTTTGTTCTGCCCGCTGATGGAAAGCTGCGCTGCTCCCATGTCCTGCGTGCTGCTGCCAGAGCTCTGCGAGCGGCTCACAGTCCCAGGCTGGTTATGTGCGGAGGGCTGAGAGAAGGACTGGGTCTTACTCAGCGTGTTCCATTTTCCTCTTAGGCCAACTTTAAGCACCATGTTTTAAAATCCAGATTCCCAGTGCCCCGAATAGGAACTCCTTAATCATCTGTGCTGAACTGAATCCAGAGGAGCTTTTCTGTACCAAGAGAGTACTTGAATTTGCTACAGGCAGGGCAGGGTTCCAGGACAAACCCTGAGTCTGTCACTTATTCCCAGCGTTCCTTTCAGCAAAGCATGTTTCCTACTGAAAGAGCTGCTGTGCATTTTTGACACTTGAGATCCTATCTTTCCCTGGCAGGTACAACTCCGAGAGCTCTCAGGGAGATCTGCCGTGCTCTGCTTCCATAAGTGCTCCAATGGAGCTGTGCAGCAGTGAGCAGGGAAGCGTTAGACGCGATACAGATTTCCACTGTTTGCTTTTTAATTTGTGCACTGCAGTTAAGTTGGTTTTATGAGACCCTATGAATAGATTTCTTGGGTGAGCAAGCTCCTGCATGACTCAAATTCTCGCAGGCAAGATAGACGTTAGATCTTGTCTTGGCTGTCCCTTGTGACGCTGATTTCTCCAGCCTCCTGTGGCTGTTTATTCTACTATTCTTCTAGTTACGAAACTTATCCACATCGTTAGATCCCATTTTCGTGTTGTGCTGTAGGCCATGTAATGTTACCCACACTTACGAGCAGCATTCCCAGTCAGAGCTGAGTGCTGCCGAGGGTAGAATTGCTGGAGGACTGGAGATGTCCTCAGACATATTTCTGTATTTCTTTCTTTCTTTAAATGACAGAGCTTCCAACAAAAGTTCAGTTTATGAGGGCTGGGAGGCAGAGTAGATTGAAAGATAAGATGTACTAGAGGTATTTATATTTGTTTGAGTAATAATCCAGTTTCGGAGCTAGAGCTCTGTCAGGCACGAATGAGCTAATTCCTGTCCTTAAACTGCTTGAGGAGTTGGGGCAGTGTTGCTGCTGTGATTTAAAGAACATTAAAATTACTGCTGTATACCAGTGTATCTCTTTATTTGGATGAAAGATTCTTCATTGAGGGGGAAACTCATGCAGCAGCAAGTTTTTGTCAGACAGATGCAGTTAGACAGGATAACTGATGAGCACTGGTGTTACACCAATCTCAGAAGGAATTGGAAAGAGTCAGAGAATTTCTGAATACTTCGTTCTTAATCTTATATTGCCTATGGAGCTTACATTTTCAGAGCTTTCTAGCTCAATGCATGGAGGCCATGAGATACCCTACTTAATGAACAAAGATATGAAAAAGCCCCCAGAGTTAAAACACTTCCTAGGGAAAAAAGAAAAAAAAGAAAAAAAAAAGAAAAAAATTTGGAAATGAATCTGAGCACTAATTCTAGTACTAAAGCAGACAAAAGATTTCAAATACCTTTTCTAATCACAGTGGTGGAATTGGAAAATCCCTGTCCGAACAGTGGCTCTGCTCCAAATGAGGAAGCCTCCCATTGCAAATAAGATCCTGTTAACTGAAAGCAGTACCAGGTGTACCCCAGTTGTCTCCTCACCAGGTCTCTCTTGCTTATTTTCCTAAGGTGACTCTGTACAATGTGTGGTAAGACTTCACAGCTTAGATGCAGGGAAACCCTGCAGGGAAGTTAAGGCACTTACTCCGGGAGTTTGTTTTTAATTTATGGAGGCTTACAAAAATCATTTGGTTTGGGCTTTTTATTGCCTTTCAAATTATTTATGACACCAACTGATTACTGCAGGTCTTCCTCATTACTGCTGAAATCAGAGTTCTTTTCTATGCAGAAACTGTGCTGCCAGATCAAACCTGCAGCACTGACTTCCCATTTCCAAAGCATCTGATGCTTTGCTTATATCCGCTGAGGAAATCGTATGTACCACTTGAAACTGAAAGAACAAGAAACACCATTACAATTTTGGCAGCAGTTCTTCTATCTGTTAACAGACTGCTGGTCACTGCCTATCTGCCCAAGCACATACAGGAGATGCTGCGTGGCAGTGCTCTGACCCTTGCACCACTGCTGGCCCTCAGAAGGTGCAGAACAACTGCCTCAGTTTCTATACAATTTTTTTCTCTTCTATCAAATAAAAGGGTTCAAATTGCACACGCAGTCCAAAGGTGATTGGAATGGAGGACTCAATTGCAATTGGTTACATTATGTTTTTTAATTTACTCCTGCAATAGCCTTCATATATCAAAATTACAATCTGAAAAACAGCTGTGTGAAGTGTTTACCTTTACAATTTCATTGCTAGAACAGCTGTTATTGATGTGGATGCATGAAAACATAAAGTTATTCTCATGCTACGTAGTTTTCAAGCACTGTTTCATTAGCTGTGACAAGAATAAAAGTCAGTGCAACTTAGTATCTGCTTTAATAAAGAAAAAATGTATATGAGGCCAAATTACACATCTTCTCTGGCTATTTATAATACCACTGAAGCAGTAATAAGTATTAGCTTGCATTTTCTGGCATTCGCAGCAGCACAAGGGAGTCTAAACCACCAGCTGCACTCAGTCTGTTTGGGTCACAGGTGCTTATCTGGGGATGGGGTCATGATTAACATCTTTTGTGTTTAACCATGCATATGCCTAGCAGTCAGAACTTTAGGGCAAAACTTATGTACTAATGTGAAGTATGGAGAAAAAATTAAACCTATGCGTGAACATTGAAAAGGTCCTAGCACAATCAAAGAATCGAAACAAAAGTAGGAATTTAGTTAACTCCTCCCAAAGATACAATTCTGTTCCATTTCTGAATACATTTTTAAATTGCTCATGAATGTCAGAATAGAAGCATGAGGCCAAAAATATACGTTAACTGTGGGAGGGAATTGGTTCTTCTTTTGAGAGAGACTTCCTGAGCTGATGAGCGGATTTCTGTGTAACTGTTTGCTGGGACTGAAAACATACTCTGAGAGCTTAATCTTTTCAACACATAGCTAAACTGTGGTACAAATTCTGAACTCGGATAACACCCTGAGATTCTCTGAGGTTCTGATTCTTCCATAGGGACTGAGGGCGGTGTTGGCCCAGCCCACTCCATGGGCAGTGTGTAAGAGCCTAGAAAGATCAGGTATGGCTTTTGACTGACGTCAGGACCATGTAAGATTTCTGATCCAGAACTACATGAAATTCCGAGGGAGCTTCTCTTTGCAGTGATACTGGATGGACCCTGTGACTCTGAAACACAACCACTGCAGCATTTCATTGCTGAGCCTCAGTAAAGAGCTCTCAGGGTCAGCACAGCTCTAACTCTGATTTGGATGGTTTTATCTACTGGGAACTAAAACCCCTCCGTGACCATTTTCCCTCCTGTTTGAATGTAATAAAGCTCTCCCTTCCACTCCTGAAAATGTAGGTGGCTGGAACTGGATTTATGTGAAAAACAACAATAAGGGTAGAAATTCAACACTGGATAAATGGGTTAATAGTTGCTGAAGCTAATTGATTTGCACTTACAATAGGACACACCTTCTGACTGATTGTCACAGTTCTACAGAGCAGAGCCAAATTTAACCCTCATTTGCTTTAAAACCTTCACAAATCTGGAGTATTCTGTTCTAATGATATTTTCTAGCCAATTACAGTCAGCATCACTTTTTTGCCTTGTCCCATCTGCTCATGCCTCTGGAACTCACACATTACGTAGCTATTACAGTATTTCCTCAGAGTTCAGGGTACTTAAACAGAGGTTTAATTTGGGTCTCAGAATTTCATCCATTTTGCAGAATAACAAATCCTCCACAAACTCACACATTCCCTCTATAGCACCTATAGGGCTGCTGGCTTTGTCATCAGACCTTGTTTTAATTGTCTTGAACATCATCCCAGACAAAGAACTGCATTTTTGACAGAGAAGCAACGAAAGTTTATGGTCCCCATCGCCACATAAAACAAGCGCAGCAGTTGTTTTGTTTTCTATAAATACCTCGTGTTTGCTAGCGTATTGCAACAGCATTTCATTAAGCCTGTGGTAGGTAGCTCATTGATGTTGTCTAAAAATTACAGTAACAGGAATCACAGTCTCCTTCAAAGAATGCAAAAATCCCTCTCAGACCTCAGCCCTGGGCTGCTCTCCTCCCACAGCCCACCTGCAATCTGAGCGCACAGAGCTGTGCGAGCCCGAGTTGTTTTTGTGTAGATGAGAAGCGTTGGATTTAGAAATGAATGTCACAGTGACACTACAGCAAAATGTCTCTGTGCAACATGATGAAACAATTACTTGGCTGGAGTAATTCAGGAAGGGAATCAGAAGGACAAGAGAAAGTGCCTGGAGCCTGCTGGAGAAGCAGGAGGAGAGCAGTGGTGGCCAGCAGCAGGAACATTGTTCTGCTCATTCCTCAGCCTCTGCATCCGACAGCGACTCGGGGGTGGTGCTTCTGGCTGTGATGTGCCACCTTCCATGAACATAGGTGTCTTACTGAGTCTGTCTCTGCTGTTCTCTGAAGATGAGAGTACAGAAAGCAAACGCAGAATGCCGTTCTCCAAGATACGTGTGTCTGACGTTTAAATGTACAGGGAGCACAACAAAAAAGTGGGATTAACTTGGCACAATGAGATGAATAAATTAACAAAAAAAGCTGTAATTATCAAGGAGTTTGGTTTCTAAAGGAATACAAGCTGGACTGCAGCCACTGCACTTCACTTCCACACAAAGCCCAGCTCCTCACATTGCTCTGTAGTGATGTGCTCCTGATGACAATTCCTGGTGGCAGAAAATATTCCTGTCCTTTGAGTTAAGAATTAGTGCTGACCACTGGGATGGATCCCCAGACCTGAGGGACTGGGGGAGGACGCAGAAGGCCTTCAGATATGACTTCAGCCATTGGGTTCACAGTATCCTCACACACTTCGAAAGGAACTTCTATAGCTGCAGAGTTAATGAATGCAGAACACTGTCAGAAATTAAGCATCAAGGAACAAATGAGCTTTAGCAAAAGCTCAAGAATAGGAAGGCAGTTTCTGGTCCTGACTCTTTCACCAGTTTATCATATTTCTTTAGATTGCTAGTTAGCTCCCAGATGCAATAGAAGCTGTACACAAATATGTGCATCTCTAGTTATAAGTGCAGTTGCCATAGCTGTATTTGCCTATTATATATTTTAGATCTTACATGTGTGCTTTGGTGTATACAAGTAGCTGTAGTTTTCAGTGGAACTATTATCACTCGCATGAATAATGATAAATTCACAGATCCATATTCACATGAATCTGTTTGCATGGATCTGTATATACATCGATCTGAGATCAGTGTTTCTGGGATGTTTTTAATGCATTTTACAGCACAAGCCTAGCAAATTTTGAGTATTTTCATGATGTATATTCAATTTCTCCAGAGCTCCCCAGTCACGTGGGCTGACTCAGCTGTCCATTCCCAAACAAAAGGCAGTGATAGAGGCTTCCGCATTTCTCACTTCCCAGGAATAAAAAAAGCAAATCCAAGTATTGAGGTACCGGCTCTTTCAGCCATTGGGCCCCAACACAACAAAGCACTTGAGTGCAAATTCTGCCTGAGTAGAAACGAAGCAATGCAGAGCACAAGCTTTCAAATTTTGGATATGCCAAGTACTCTCCTGAAATACAACTTCCAGAGTTCCAGACATAGCCACCTAGCCTCTGGATTATGGCTGTGATGCAGCTGTGTCACAGGTGTTAAGTCCTGGGAAAGAAAACATGGCAGAAAACCTGGATGTTCAAAAGACGGTGATGTGATGCATTCAAACAGGCCAAAAGAAATCCTAATCTCCTTCCAGTGTACAGAAGGGGCCCATTTGCTATGTGTCCTGGACAGGACTGGCAAGCCACTGCTACAGCAAATGGTGTTAGCACCTGGCTGGTGATCAAAGGGTTCTTGAGCAACATCCCACTCCACATCAGTAGGAGCTGCTGCCAAGAACCATGGACATCTCTGGGCTGGGAAGGCAACTGATAAAGCACATGCTGCGAAAAGCAGTGGTGCAAGCATTGGGCAAGCTGAGCTCCACTAATGGCTACTGGAAAATGTTACTTTTATTTTAGTACTGCAGTTGCATAAGGCAGATTCACTAAAGACACATACAGTGTTTGCACAGGGTGTTTTGTCGTTGGTATTGTTGTTTTTTTTTAACAGCATTTATTTAGATGAGCAGACACTCTCACTTCACAGGAGAAAGCCAGTACTCCTTGGTACTTTTCTTCCTCTGTCAGTAACAAATATGGGTCAACTCCAGAATTATCTCCTGTGCACTTGGCTGTAAAAGAAAAGGCACTCAGAGTGGCAATGATGCAGTCAGATCTGTTGTAATACAATCCTATGTCTGGTTGGTGGGGATACAGTTCACAAGGTTGGTAAATTGGAAGAAAAAAAAAAAGAGTACAGGGCAGATTTCCATGGAGCAAAGATGTTTTAGAAGAAGGAAGTGATACCATGGTTCTAGGAAGGCTATTGCAAGTCATGGCAGTTTCCTACTGACCTCATGGCCAGATGAAGTGAAAATCCTACTCTAGTTTTTTTTGCCAAGTTGTTTAAGGTAAAACCTTGGCAAATGGCTCCTGCTTTTGCATTAATTCACTAGCAGGTGCTCTTCTGCATGATCCCTGCAAGAGCTTTATTACCAGAGTACACTAACTATTAAACAGCCATAAGCTTAATCCGGTATTTACTGTAGGACTGTGCCTTTTTATTGCACGCAGGGAGGGAACTCCCTTCTCAGCCCTCCAGGTGGTCCCTTCAGGGCAGGGTTGAGGCACATCGGTGAGAAGAGGTGGGGTTGGGTGGAAGAGGCTTTCTTTGCTGCCCTACCTGTTCTGGGCATAAATTGAAATGATCAGATTTTAATCCTGCCAATTAGGCTTTCTTTACTGGCATTGGAGTCAGCTTACTATACAAGTGAAACTATGTTTCTCTTAAAAAACAAAAAAGAGGTAAAATTCTGCTGTAAAATTCTGCAAGAAAGAGCAGGGCAGCACTCTTCAGCTCTGTGTAGCTCAGGCAAAATCTCTCCTGGCACATTTGTGTACCCTCTGCCAGTTGTGACTGTTAAGGAGCTCACAGAGCAGGGCTGGAGGATGTAGTCTGCACTCCTCCACAGCACCCCCTTCTCTGCAATAATTCTACTTCAGCATTTAGTGCAAGATTAGATGTGCAAAAAAAATAGCATATGCTCTACCTGTCAACAAAGCTCCATCTACCCGGGAGAGAAAAACACAATGCCTGTTACAAGACTGCAAAATTGCTAATCTAAGAAGTACCTGTGCTCTCAAGGCAGTATCTTGTGTATCTCCTGATCAGCAGATGCCTATAATGAAGAGGGCCTGTTGGCTCTATTACTTCCTGGCTTCTGGAGACCTAAGGCAGACATTGCTCTGTTCCTTGCATGCTGCTCCCATTTTTAGGGTTATCGTTACTACAAAGTCCAGAAATTATAGGACTGGTTTTCATCCTCAGTGATCTTTGCAGCAAGTACTTCTGCCTATGAAAATACAGCATGCAGAACCTGGTTTCATCACTATCTGCATTAAAGAAGAAGGTGGGTGCCATCTCCCAGCAGTCCCATACTCCTTTCTTAAGGACCTTTCTCACCACTTTGGCATACGGGCTTTGCTGGTCTACACCAAATGTTTCAGACCTTTGCATCCCTCACTTGCTCCAGAACAGGCTTTATGCTGAGAATGGTTTCTCATTGGCACTTGGGTAGGAAGTGAAGAGCACAAATGGGAAAATTATCCATGTCAGAAACATTTAATATTGCATAAAGCTGGCCCGTGAGGAATGCTGCCTTTTACTCTTTGATGTCCTGGGAACTCTGACTCAACCTCCTGCATCCACAGCTTATAAACCTCCACAGTGTATTACCAAATGACTTCGGCACAAATTTAGGACAGAAAAGCCCACTTAATATAACCTTCTTTATAAATGTGGTTCTACGTTCTTCCCTCCTGTAGCTGCCACTGTGTAGTAGGAGGCAATGCAACACCACTGTAGAGGGGAGGAGGGAGGTAAATGTGACCACCTAATAGGCATTTCACAGCACTCACTCTCTGAGCTAATTTGTGCTCTCCTGCAGCCTCCCTGCAGGGATTAAACATTAGCCAAGAACCACAGGAAGGCTCTGATCAGACTACACAGCCTAACAAGCTGATGGGCTTCGGTGTGGTACAGCAACTGATTCTGTGCTTGGTATTCCAGATAGCTGCATTTCAGCCACTGCTACAAAGACTCTGCACCATATAAGTAGGTAGGAATGATAACCAAGTGAGTCTGGAGCAAGGAAATTAAAGTCTCGTCTCTGGCATTGATGAAAACTTGTTTCTCGGACAAGATGCTTCACCTTTGAATGCTTCAGTTCTGCTGTCTGCAGAAAGGTATTTCCAGGGTATGGGGGACCACAGGAGGGTGTCTCAGGTATCAGTTGTTTAAAAAGTGTGAAATACGAGATGAGACATTTACAAAACCATACATTAATTACTTAAAGTCTGTATCAAATGCTAAAAATAAAAACAAATTCAGCAGGGAAAGCTCTGTTATTTTGTAGTGCATTCTCTTTAGATCAGTCTTCTGGTGGCAATGACTAGAAGCACAGCTGTCCTTCACTCTGAACACTTTCCAGGCAGAAGCACGGCCACACAGAGTTTAGCTTATTATGTGTGTAAAACAGGCAGGTGCCATTAGAAAGTCATTTTTCTGACCCAGTGAGTACAGAAGGTTTTTCCTCACGATGAAGTCCTCTTCAAGGGCTGTGTTTTTATCATGCCTCACACCTTTCAAGGTATTTGAAATGACCCTTGTCTTTGATAGTATATATTCCTGATATTGCTGGCTATCGCTGCAGTTTTCTTGAGCACGTAAAAACATGCTATTCAGGGACAACATGTCTTGATAATAAACCATCCATGTAATTAGGCTTGACTCACCAATCAACTCAGAAAAGGATAGAATGGAACTCATGAAAGCACCTTTAAAGGATGATGGAAATGTTTAAAGAGAAAAGAGATTAGAAATTTTGTACTGTTAAGTATTTTGCAGGGTAGAAAATTAATTAGCAGTGACAAGAACACACAATTCTGGACTGCCCGTGTGTGGCCCATTCCATCCTGCTTTGCTCACAGTGACTGAGCTGTGCAGGAGTCGGCGCGGTGGGACTGAGTTCAGTGCCTTACTCATGTGAGGAAGCACCATGGAGGGAAATTTCCTCTTGAGCTGAGGCCAGGCAACCAATGGCAAAATCTGGTGACATAAAATTTGTATGCAAAAAAAAAAAAAAAAAATCCCACATTTTTGCGTATTATTATTTCTAAATCTTCACTTTTTCCTCTAGGAATTTAATTATTTTAGATGAGATGCTAAAAATGTGCCTCCAATAAGCTATATAAATCAAAAGTCTGCATATATCCCAGACTGATGATCTGAGAAACCTGGAACCTTTCTGCATGTACCATGAAGGGAACACACATTTCCAAGATCTTTGTGAAACAGAAATAACACAGCAGGGCCCGCTGTGCCCAAGGCCCAAGCACACACAAAGTTACCACAGCCAAATCCAGCTCTGCCCAAGTCTGGGCAAAAGGTCACTAAGAATTAGGAAGCAAACTACTGAGTTACCAGCAGTGCAGTGGCAGAATCAACTCCCACAGATTGGCTAAGTCAGTGGGATAGCACCCCTGGCTATTGGCAGCTTTCTTCTCATAATTAATGTTTATTAAGGTGGTCATCTCCAAACTAAACAAATGCAAAGTTCAATTACTAATATAAAATATATCTACAAGATTTATATAAGAGTATTGCAAAATATTAAATAATAAAAGCTGGTACTGAACAACAGCAGGAAAACTCCTAACTCTGCAACACGCTTCTTCTCAAACAGACAAAGCCTGGCTATTTTCAGGAAATTACATCCTGAGTGGTGACAGTATTTGCTCTGTGCATTTGATGTGGGAGATAGGGGATATGGCTGGCACACACTGCCTAAATCTGACAGTAAGGCCAAAGCTGGCACTTAACTACATGAATCACCAACTTCTGAAATTTAAAAGCTTGCATATGCAAATCACTCATTAAAAGCATTAGCATAGTCAGTTACCCAAACTGTAATCTTAATCGTATCTCCAAGTTAGGCATGCAATCACACACCCATTTTTCAGATTTGCATTTGTGAGCGTGGTTTCCTGAGAGCTGCATCCATAAAGCAGTCTAATAACCATTTTTTCCTTATATAGTTCCGGGAAAGAAAAAGAAGAGTAAAAGAATACTGAATGTCTTCCTCCCCTGAAAAATAATGGGGAAGTGTACAAAATCAGGAACCAATGTGGACAGACCAAATGGGCTAGATGGTGAGTTATGTGCACTCTCATTTAATCCAGTGCCCATCTTTGTGACTCCTTTCACCCAAGCAGTGTGGCATTTCCCTCTATTTGCAAATATTCAGACACAGGAAAAGACTATGTGCCAGATTTTGGCTTTATTTACATTGAATTACCTGAGATTAGAATCTGAAACTAGAAACTTTCTTTATACAGTTACAAATAGCTATATTATGCCATTTTAAGGGGTTAAGAAAAGGAGGAAATCGTAACCACAGAAGTTATAAAGGCAACTTATCCCTAGCCAAATAGTTTTGTTTCTAACGCAGGGCTTTAATTATAACATGTCATATAATGATGACATAGTGCTATAATAGGCAAATATAATGCATTAATCTGATATTATATTTTGGCTTTAACAATAGGTGCAGTGAACCAGCCTTAGTGGATAACTCATTCAGAACCTATCTGCACACTCCACCTAGATACTTATCTGCCTCTTTAATTAAGTGGAGGGAAACTTCTTGAGGCCATACCCATAAAGCCAGTCTCTGATGATAGCAGTTACTGGAAGCCTTTGGTAATCTCTTACTCCCACGTACTGTGGTTAGCTTCCAACTTTGGCTCTTTCCTTCTTGTTTTGGAACTACCTATTTATCCCCTAGTGTAAATCCCCTGGTGTTTTTGTACCAAAGTGGTAGAAAAGACCCTCAGTGGGTTTGTTTGAGCATGTCAGCATACCACCATTGGTCTCACCAGGACTGCACCAGCCGTCCTAACTGTAGTGGTGAAGAAAAAAGAGTTTTGGCAGGTTTTTCTCCTACTAGTGTATTTCTTGAAACAGTAACACCAGGCTCCATCAGTGAACACAGTACAGACAGTGTCACCATTCCAAAGAGCAAGTTTCCCAGCCTGTCCTCAGCACATGCTCATGGCAATGGAAGAGTCTATAGCAAGTGTCTTCAGTGGAAACCAGTTTGGGTCTCCTGTTTCCACGGATCTCATGTAACTTTGTGCATGTTGGAAAACACCCTCTTTGCTTCCTAAAGCATAAAGTGCTTGTAGGACTCACATGCTAAGCCAGAAATCAAATTTTAACCTATTAGTTTGGAGAAAGTGGCTCTCTGAGATGCAGTGTTTGCCTTCTGCTAGGAGTTTTTGAGTGATCTTGTTCTGAGGCAGCAATATACAGAAATCATAAAGATCCAAACTGTGGGCCATGTAAGACAATTTTCTGACATAACAGTAGTGTAACAAGTCCTATAGTCCTCATATCAGAACAAATACAGCTGCCATGAGGCTCCGATATTTCCGTACTAGCTAAGCAAGCCATACAGGATGAACACAACTAAAATGGCTTACCACCTCCTTTTCCTTTTTCTTTTCTTCTGCTGTGCACTTCCTTACTCTCCTCCGACCTTCTCCAGTATGAAAAGCTCTGCTAATGACCTCTGAGCAGATCATGTTGAGCTCCTTAATCTTACGGTGGCGCCTAGATAATATGGTGATGGGTACTGAAATGCTGAAAAACAGACAGACAGATAGTTAGATAAGATTAGATACGTAAGTAATTTACTCAGTCATCATACAGAGCAGCTGACATAAGTTCATTTGTAAAGCCAACTGCTAAAACTGCTTTAGAAGTCCGTACAATTTAATTCTGTTGAAAGACAGACCTTTGATCTGAATTGTTTTGGTGGCATATACATTATTTGAATGGAACCTCACCTGACCAGGTAATATCAGACTGGTCATTCCTGGCATACTATTGTCATAGGAGAACAGTGTACATGCAAATCCATACCTACTGATAGCTCAAGGGCAGATGGATAACTGAGCATCATGGAACAGGTATAGACTAAAATCATGATCACCACCTTGTGCTGATATGCAGAATGAATCACAGCTAATAAAAGGCTCAAACAACCTTTATATGACAAAATGTAACCCCAACAACACTTTTAAATTAAGCATGCCCATAAAATAAAAGGAGATAAATTAATAAATGTTATTGCTTCTCATTTTCATTAATATTTATTAACTTGCACTGGTGGAAGATGGAGAAGGAGGAGAAATAAAACATCTGTCAGATTCTCTACCACTTATAAGCAGTTCTATATTCCAGCTCTTAGGTACCAGCTAAACATTTTGATGCTAGTGTTACATTCCTTGCAGGGCAAATTATTTGCATTCACGTGTTTTTTGTTTTAATTAAACATTAAAAAACTTAAGGACACTTCCTGGGGCAGGCTATTTTTGAAGTGGGTTATTTGTTTTAACTCTAAATCTGAAGGCATGCTTGTATTCCTGAATAGGGAAGGAGTAAGATGGTCAACATAGAAGCACAGGTCCATTATCCCATGTTTCCCTGCATGGCACTGACCCCATTGCAGACACTTTGCACCACTAAGTCCCACTAAAGTTGAAACAGCCAAGTACATGGATGAACCATAGATAAATGGCAGCATGCCTAATTCATGATGGATGAAGCTCTCAGAATATTCTGTGGTTTAATTAGAATAGGAATTCAAAAAGTACAAACGCTAATCCAAACCTATAATGATGGAAGTCACCCTCTAGAGCAGTTCACTCATTCTGTTTTTAATATAGCCTGACTGCAGTTGGGCTTGAACTGCTGTCCAAACAGCAGCTGTCACAAGAAGTAGATTCCTTCTTTGATTTCCTCTTTTGTTCTCACTCAAAATCAGTAATTGCAGATATGCAGAGAAATCAAATGACTGAATAGCAGTCTTCAGACAGTGCTTGCCACACTGTCTTTGTCCTTCTGTGACTTTTTACTTCTGCACATCCTTGGCTCAAGGATTGGATTAATTTTACCTAACTATTAAAATCTCTGTTTCCTCAATGTTTGGAAAGCTCAATCTCTTTTTGAAGGTGTATGTCTCTTTCCAGGGACTACTGTGAAGGAACTCCAGTCCTCATTTGAGCATCGCATTTATTTGCCTGTACTTTGGAAGGATCAAGGTCCAGCTGTGTTGTGAAATGTCTGATGTTGCACTATCTCCCTGAGCAGCACCCTGCTCTCATGGGTAGTCCATTAAAGGTTATTTCAAGTCAGCTTCACTGCACATTGGTGTGTCACAGTGGGTTGAAATGCAGGAGAACTGATTTTCTAGACTCCCCACTGTCTTACATTCATGTAGTCAAAACTTGCAGCAAGTCCACAAGGTGTGTAAGATCCTGGCTGGCACATTTGGAAGTGTCAGGCTCCCTGTCTGCATGATTTAAAGGCAATGGAGGACTAGGCCAGTGGCAACAACAATTATAAGCCAAATGTCTGCATAAGCAAATATTGGACTTGTTATGCGTATATTTGACATCTGCAATGAGTTGTACAGCCCGTGCTTAAATGGAGGAGGTGCACATTTCCTTTGCACACCACATGAGAACTGTGTGCAAACTAAGCACAAAAGCATCTCATTAGTTGAGGCAACTATTTAAAAACAGGTATCTAAAAGATCTCAAAGTACTACACAGTAAAGCATTAAAAAACATCGTTCAGTTGCCAATTGCTGAGCAGAAAGCAATTTTTTTGTTTGTTTTTTTAAATTTAAATTTAAATCAGACCTCATGCACACTTCACTTTAGGTTGTGGAACATGTTTTTATACACCTATTTTTTAAGAAACATTGGACATACATATTTCTAGCTTTCAGCTGGAATCTTTATCAGGAAATCTGTAACTCAGCATTCCAGGCCAAGAGTCACAAAAAGCAAAACTGCGTAGAGTGGTACAGTATGCTGTTAGTTGCACTGGAAACATTAAAAAATAATTAAAAAAAAAAAAAACAAAAAAACCAAGCTCCAATAAAAAGCTCAATTCAGGAAAAGTAAAATAAATGTACTTTTGTGAACTTGAAGGGTGTAATTCTGTGCTTATAATGATAACAGTAGTTCTTCTGACAACATAATCCTCTTTCAAAACTTTGAATGAATAACTGCAGCTACTGAATAATAGCACCTTTAAACAAAATCTTAATTGCAAAACAAAAGAATAGTAAAGAAAAGCGGTTCTGATTTTTTTCCCCCAAAGCTTAAAAAAGTTTAGGTCAGAGTTTTGGGTGAAGGTTGTGTTGATGCTTTTTCCCCTTTTATCTCAACCAGCTTACTCAGACCTAATCTTCAACATCTCAACCACATGATTAACACACAAAATAATTTCGGAGCAAGCCAGATCCAAGCAGGAAGCTGCAAGTACTATCATGTCTTCATGAGATTAGCCAGCAAAATAACTGTGGTTTCTTCAGGTTTCTTTTTTTATTTTTAATTATTATGATTATTTATTTTAAAAATTCTCTATGTTTTCCTTGAAAGGGACTTTTTTTTTTTTTTTTTTTTTTTTAAACTATTCTTCCTTGCTGGAAACTTTTACATTTCCAGCTTCATCCTTGGAGGAAATGCTTTTTCTCCTACACAGTCCCCACAGGACGTGGGCAGGCCTGGACCCTTACAACAAGTAGCTAAGAATATCTCTCACTCTGCTCATGTCTGTCAGTCAAAACCGCTGTTCAGTCAGAGAGCACCACAAGAAATAGTTCTGACTGCATCATGCTTGGGGATTCGTCCTACTGCTGTGTATGAGGCTGGTTCAGAACATTTCACTTGATAGAGCTGTCCTGAGAAAATGAAGGCTCCTTTACTTTCAGGATCCCAATGGGTTCTAGGTGGGAACTATGCACTAACCTGCTCAGATCACAGCAGCTCAGGGCATGTCCAGGCATAAAGTCATTGGTACTGGAAGAAATGTTATCCCGAGCAGAGAAGAACTTACTAAATTGGAGGTGCTTAAGTCCTCTTTTGCACCTGGCCCTAACTTGCAGGGGAGGAAGAGCCAAATGCTCAAAGGCAGCTTTCCATTTTATGGCTTTAAATTATGCAAAACAATATGGACTTGACAATTTTGCACCTGCATTTGTATTGGAGATGAAGGAGAGCCTTGACTGGGAAGAGACAGGCTCTAATCCTCTGCTCCTTCTCTGCTCTGTGAATTCAGAAGGGAAGACAGGACTAATGCCAGCATAAATCACAGTCCCCGTGTGTGCAATACATGCCTATGCTAAGCTGCGTGGTTGGTACAACTGGGTGCTTGTTGGGCAATGGCATGGAGAAGGCTGGGTTCCTTGGAACGTTTTCTGTTCATTGTAATGTTCCTTTGCAGCATTTCATAAGCCATCACAAAGACAACAACAAAAAGGGGGAAGAGAATTTTAAAATGAATTTTGTGTATCCTCCCTCACTACCCCAATAGCCTTGGCAAGCTCAGAGGAGCCAGGCAGAGCTGGTCTCTGCTGGATGTTAGTCTTTGCAAAATTGTATGATAATCTGGAGGAGTTTGCATGATCAAATAGTGAAAGACAAGGAATGAAGTTGGGTTACTTAGACTTCATTACTGGTTCCACCACTGAGATCCTGTTTGTTTCGGGATGATATATATAAACTCTTCTTGTTGTTCCATTGGCATGAACCTTGCTTTATGTGTTCGCTCTTTCTGTTATTTTTAGTACTATCACAGGTTCAAATCAAAAGAATAGCAAAATGTCCCGATTTACTTGCAAAACAAATTATAAATCTAATTTCTAAGACCTCGCTGCTCTGATTCAGAGTCTGTTAAAGACAGTGCAAAGATATCTACTTACTCCAATATACTTCAGATTACAATGTTAACTCTTGATCAGGTGGAAAAGAAAAGGAAGGACCCTAGAACTCAAGGAAGGGATAACCATGATATATATCAGTGTAAAGTAAAAACACCTCAAGGGATGCTGGAAGCAAGACTTCTGTCCTGGCTAGAATATCCAAGTTTAGGGACCATTACATTACTACAGCTTCTTTTTGGCTCATCATGGAAAGAAAACACCTTCCTGTCTTAACTTCTTAATACGAGCTCTATCTTTCTAATTTGCAGTACAGTTCTCACTTGAAAGAGCAACTCAGTTCTGCATTCATGGCAAGAATCCCAATGATTTTACTGTGAGCGCAGAACAGCTCATGTCTTCTCAGTCTCTGCTGTTGTTTTCATGTCCTTCTATCCTGCAATGCCTGCAGATCCTCTCCACTCTTGCCCTCATTCCCAGTCTCTTTCTTTGACACAAGTAACAGTTGTTAACTTCATCTGAAAATCTCTTATTCTGTGGTAACTAAGACAGAAAAAGAGGAAATTAAGTTAGTCTTCTGCACCCATTCAAAACATCTCCTGCTTGTAATGAGAAGGTGTTTTCCCCTTGCTTTTCATCATGCACCCTGCAGTCAAGTTTAGATGTCCTCAGGTGGGGATAGTAGGGCAGTTAGACGATCCTAGATGCCATTCTTGCAGAAGTATCCTTTAAATAGCACATGGTGATTCCAAAGCACAAATTAAAACAATGAAGAAAAAAATGAACTAAAAATGTACATCTTTTCAGAAATGAAATCCCATGATTTCACTGCACAGCATTATTATTATCAGTACTGCAGTGTTTTCAAAGCACAACTGGTGTTGTCATCCTTCTTTAAGAGCCTATTTCTCTGGGACTGACTGGTACCCAAAAATGCTTGGTCCGCCTTTGAAAAATCCTCTTTCAAATTTACAAAGTTGTTTCAAAGAAGTGGAGGTTATATATATTAGCACTTTGAAAGTTTATACAAGAACAGATTTTGCCTAGGTTCAAAATTTTGTAAAAGTTTTTTATCAAAATGAAAACCATAAACCATGAATGAACTTGATCCACAGATAATCAGATGACCTCAAGTCTTCCTGCTCTCAAGGTGCAAAAATGATTGATTATATAAGGAGATGCTTTGAGTTGTGATCAGAGATGGCTCTTCTAAAAACATACTACATTTGATCCACTAGCAGTACTGACAAAAAAGATCTTTTGGTTCATAAGGAAATGGTTTGATTGAAATATTTAATTCTGTTTGTAGGGCTTCCAAAAATATAATTAAGCACCAAACTAAAATGGGAACTTTGAATCGTAACGCCAAGACACGACAGTTCTTAGAAAATGCTAAAATGGCATAATTTGATTTGTTTGGAATTTGTAGGTGATATAACCAAAACAGTCAGTTGAAATTGGCTGTAGTTCTCAAAGCATTTTAGCATTTTGGCTAAGATTTTTAATAGAAGGATATTATTGTGATGAAATAACATGCTGTCAGAGTCAAGATTTTAGTGTTACCAAATACAGATCTATAAGGTGGTTTGCTGGATTATTTTATCAAGGACACTTACGGAGCTATCAGCTAAAAGCCAGAGTGGATTCAGTGAAGAACAGGCCAGGGTTAGCTTTTAGTACTTTACGAGCCATGGCAACACTACATCTTAACAAATCTTACAGGAAAATACCATGTTTGTTCATAACACCATAGAAATAAGGTACAATAATTCATGCAACAGTTCTTTTCCTTCAACATTTTCTCTAGGCCACTGTCTTCCTCGAAATGAATCCATGCCAGGTAATTGATTGCTTAACCACATAACATTAAAGCATCATATTTAATGCAGTTGCAGTTCATACTTTAAATTTAAACATAACATCAAACCAACAGTTTTTGGCAAATGAAAGGCAGAAGTGAAGTGTCAAGAATCCATCGAGACTCCAATCTCAATTAAATGGTGTTGTTCTCAAAGCTGGCAGCAAGGAGTTCATATTTTAAAAATGTTTCTAGTAGAAGCTGATGTTTATGATTGCTCTCAGCTTTGGCAAGAAAAACACTCTTCTAAATATTTACATTTCACATTCTTTGGGACAGTTGAAAAATGTTGGCTTGCAGTTCTGCACTCTGCAGAGAGCCTGTGAGGAATGCTCGAGCAGAACGTTAGTAGCCATGCACTCATGTACTTTTGTACTTTTCTTGATCTTTGATTTACTGTGTGGTAGTTTTTTATTCTAGTTCTGTTCGTAATGCTGTCTGACCCAACTGTAGTTTCAGTCAAACAGTGTGAGCTTAGGTTTATTTTTTTAGCTAATAAAAATAAAGTCAATTCATTTATTAACAATATGTACTAATGTTACTGTCAGCATTTGGAAACTTTCCCATTTGAATGCATTCACTACACACTGCTGCAAATCTCCACAGCCTCGTCAGAAAACAGCCATTTTTCAAGCGGTGCAGTGTGTGAAGAAGAGGCTGTCTGTCTGTTCAAACCATCAGCTTGTGTTTTGCCTACAGCTGCGACTGCAATGTACAGATGTCACCAACAAAAGTAATAACATAATGTAGAACCCTGCTCAGTCACTCTGGTTTCTTGCCTTGAGCGCCTTTCTCCTTGCAGCAGGACACCCGTGTCCCACACACAGCACTGCTGGGCTCTCACAAGCCATGTCATTGCAGCCAGCCAGACCGCCTCCATCTACCTACCCTGGCACACGTTTCTCAACTTGCCCCAGCCTAACAGCATCAAGAAGAAAAAACATCAGTGCTGGCTTTATTCCTCACCAAGAGCGCTGTTTTCAAAGCAGTATTTTGAAAGTACAATTAAATCGTAGATGAGAGGTATATAAATATACTCAGTGTGCTCCCCATCGCACAAATCACATAAAGATGCGTTTGAGTCTTACTGACATAGCTAAATGAATTGCTAAATCAGGACAGATGTGTGAGATATGTTGAAGTCCTAAGCACTGCCAACTGGAAATTGGTGGTACCAAGGAACAACAGGACTGTCAAATATGAGAACGCATCTTCATATATGCAAATAATCTCACAGCAGTGTTGCAATCAGTGGGAGTCCCCAGGACTGACTGCTCCTGTCGGCAAGCTCACTCACAGTCTGGGGATCTGTAAAATCAGGCTTGGTGGTGTGTGCTGGATGCCTGTTTGCTCTCAGCGTTGTTCAGTTTACAAAGGTGTGTACAGTCTCTGTCAAGGTGTGTGTAACTACAAGCACAACAGCACCAAGTCAGCTGCCTCAGGTCTGGGCCATTTGGCTGTTAGCTGAAGACATGAGGCTGATTATGTGGCTTGCTCTATGGTACTGGGATAAAGAATTAAATTTGCAGTGTGTGCCTTGCTGGTAGCTGTAGTAGAGAAATCAAGGCAAGAGAATTTTGCAAGCAAATAAATGCATTATTTACAAACTGTATGTGTGAAGTCTTAGTTGCTGTTCTTAATTAGGCAACAACACAGATTGTATGCGTATGAAGCCAGGAGAAGTTCCAGGTGCCCAATAGCAGTGGACTCATTTCAAGTCAAGAACCTCAAACCAAATAAAGTAAATAGAAGCTTGAGGTGCTCCATGATTAATTTCAAGGCAGATATTAAAAATGAAGTATCTGATATTGTTGAAAGCTTTGAAAATTATAGTCCAGTTGACAGGACAGTGACAGGATAAAGCTGAGGAATTCCTGTTCTCATAGACAAGTCCCCTCAGAACACCTTGTTATCAATAGCTAATCTGTATTCAAGATGTAGCAAATGTAGATCTCTATAGGAAATAACGAAGACACTGCAAATCATAACCTTAATGGAATCCGTGTATAGCCAGTGTCTTGAATAACTCTAGTAACTCTGTATAAAGAAATTAAGGGAGCAGCTCAGAGTGGGTGGGAAGCAGTAGTCAGCAGGCTGGATAGGAGGAAGGGAAAAATAACAAGGCATTCAGTTCCCAGGAAGGGCCAGCAGGTGTATTTACAGAGATCATACATCTCCCGGTCAATTAGATCTAAACCCAGAGGAACCAATGGTGAAACATCCATTGCGTCTGGCTGTGGTGAAAGACAATTACAAATGCATTTATATTGTACAACCTGATTCCTAGGGAATGAAAGTACAGAGAACTTCACATAATTGCCAAAAAAAGGATAGAACATGATGTATATTCAGGACTGGGGCTAACATGGATATTCTTTGAGGTTTCAGGGAGGATAACCTAAAACATCTTCCTGTAGTTTCAAAACCTAAGCTAGAAATGAAATAATGTTCATTTTCCTTTGTTTATTTCCTCACAATCTAGGGTTTTACTATGAGGCTTGTCTGGTGTTGGGATTAAAGCAAATTAACAAAGGTACAATGTTACAGTTCCACAGAGATCACAGACTGAGTCAAAGAAGTACATGTGGGTAGCCCTGAGAACCTGTACCTCTCAGCTTCATGGGATTCTGCAGGTGGGAGTAATTTCTGCCAGACTGCAAAGAGGCAGTGGAGGAGCTGAGGCTGCCAAGTGCCGAGCTTTTGCAAAGGCGGTCCCTTTGGTAGGCACAAACAACTTTCTGCGAGGCACAGAGACTCCCATAGCTTCTTTAAGCTTTACAAGCAGTAGACCAAAGTCATACCACGATTTAGTGACAAAGCTGAAAAGAATCCAGACTGCTGGCTCCCTATCCTAAATGCCAAATGTAGTCCTGCCTTCTTCTCTATGATAAAAGCACAAAGGAAAATATTCTAAAAGCTTTCAAGAAGCAGTGTGGATTTTGCTGTTAAAAAGAGCAAATATTATCAAATGGTCAGAGAATTCCACAAAGCAGCACAACAGCTACTATTGCAAAACTCTGGGGGATCTCTTCTGTGGTACAGAGTTATTCAGCAACTCAGATTCATAGCAGTATTTCTTCGTCCTCTATGGTCATAAATTCTTTTGCCTGTTATGGCAAAATTCAGTACGCTCATCTCATTTGGCTTCAGTGTGATCCAGACCATGCCTAAAATTTAACGTTTTTATTGTCTTTTCCAAAGCACATTTATTTATGCTGCATTTGTCAGGTTCACTTCTTTCTTCATTAGAAGTTAATCACAGTGCCCTTAGCACTGCTTTAATGTCATGAGAATCACACTCAGTAGGGTGCATCCTATGACTGCCTCAGAAATCTCTCCCTGTGGATATTTTGTCTATGTGAAATAGTCTGGTTCCAAGTATTCATCTTTGCCAAGAAGAACAATGTTACCAATTATTTCTACAGTGGAAAATAAATCAGAACAATAATTTGTTTTCTTGCAGTTGGTTGCACATATTCTTCATCAGGAGAAATTCAGCTTTGAGTTAGAAAACTTTCCTTCCAGCTTCCTAGCCTATTCTGTTTGTGCAGGATTCATGGTATGAATAAGTTATCTTACCTGGGAGGTAGAAATTGTTCCAAGTTCATACCTGCTCAAAGCGTAATTCAGTCTTATGCAGGAGACTGGCATAAAGCCTATCTACAAAGGATCTCCAGCATTATTACATACAGCATGGAAGAGTTAATAGTGACCCAGTAAAGAAATCAAGAATTTGAAGGTATTTTTGCAGGGAGTAAAGATCTGTCATTAGTAAAACGAAGTGAGAGGAAATTACGGAAAGAGCATTTCTGATCACGCAATCAATGAAACATGGAACAAAACTCCAGGCACAGTGGCATCTGTGAGTATTACCATGGGGAGAGGGCACTACAGATACTTCCTCAGATAAGAGCATATAAAAATTCAGTGCCTGAGCTCAGAAACCCAAGCGCTGACCTTAAAAATACAGTCAGTTCATATTCATGGATTGTGAGATGAGTAGCTCTAGGACTTGGCTCTCATATTCTGCAATTCATCAGAATAGTTCAGGTGTGTAACTGCTGCAGAAGTACCGGAAATCTGAGCAGACGTACACGCAGGTTGGATGGTTACGCTGCTGCGCACACGGCCGTGGAAACCCGTGGCTCCTGTGCGTTTCTCTCCGCGCGGCGCAGGAGCGCAGAGGCGTTGTCCGAGGTGCTGAGTCCTCCCAGGTCACTGCGAAGCAAAAACTGCAGGTGCTCCTCGCCGCTGGAAATCGTGTCATTGTCTCAACCATCAACAAAGTCTTGTTAATAAGATTTGCAGCTGGTATCCAATGAAATCTCGGATAGCAGTCAGTCAGAGTCCTAAGCAACTAGTAGTACCTGTTTTTCTACAAAATTAATACATGCAAATGCTAACTGTTCTAAATTCATGTAACTCACCTGGAAAGATCTGTGGTTTTTATTAAAACAGAGACTATAAATAGAAAAGGAAACGTATGTCCACATACCTAGTGTTCAATGAACCCCACAGTGTGGACAAGTTTTTGCAGGGCTGAGTATGCAATAAGATAGTTAGCAAACTGTCGTTGTAACCTTCCAATCATTATAAGATATATTAAAATGCTTTCTAAGCATGTAGCACGTTAATGACTACTGAAGCAACTGCAGCCCATAGGCTGGACCCTGAACACAAAGGATATGAACACTGCTAAATTGCATGGTGGGGATATGAGACAGACACTCCAAGGAAGTAATTCCGTTCTTGGCCGGTGAAGGAGACTGGCAGAGAAGAACATAGCCAAGTTCCTCATTAATACAGAGGCAGTGAGTCTTGATATGTGTCCAGTGCCCACTCACACTACAGAGTAAGAAGCTGTGTATTGCACTGAGGCTTGGCGTTATTTCTGTTTTTCTCTTATCCTGAGGACAACAGCTAGCTATCCAGACCTTGAGCAAACCTGTTGCCTGACTGCTCAGCACTGAACAAACCATGCTCCTCCTGAAGCTGTGGCTGTAGGAGACAAATGCGGATTCCTCTGGAAATCTGCCCAGATCTCAATGTGAGTATGGAAAAGTGTGTCATTGCCTGCACTGTGTGTTTGTGTTCAAACTCTCCCTTGCGTGCAGTTGCAAAATTTTTTGTAGTGAAACTGATGTGAGATTAAAAGGATCTATCACATAACTAGGCATCATCTTGGTAATGAATTATAGATGGACAAGTCTCAGAGGCTGAAAGATTTTGAAAAATTATGCACTTGCCTCCAAAAGAAAAGGAAAAAGTGTTTATAAGGACAATACCATTGTTGTACTGTAAAATATCTAGCAGAAGTAACTCAAAGGGTAGACTGCATTCTGAATCTAGACTTCTCTGGTGGCTGAGACATATGTCACCTTCTACACTCCTCACTAGCCTGGCAGCAAGCAGTTGCAATGTGCCACTATGGTAGAGCCACTGCCTGCTGTCTGCCTAGCCTGGCAGGGTCCAAGCAATGATGCTGCTCTGTGCCCCTGTGGGACTGAAGTAAGAACTACTCAACTGACCTCCATAAAAATGAATGGAGCAGCCCTGCTCGGAGCAGCGTGCGTCTTCCTGGAGCTGTACACAAGAAAGGGCTCCATCTGAGTCACCCTCCTAATTTGAGTACCCCTTTACATCTTAGCAGTAGTAGTTGAAAGCCATCAGAGCCAGCTAGAAAATCCTTGTGTTTGTGTTCTCCCATGCAAATATCTCTTCTCCCTATATATTAGTTACCATGTGTGGGTTTTCTCTCTCACTCTCTCTTGCCATATGTGTGGGAGTTGATGGCATCAACTTTATGAAATCTCAGCGCATGCCAAGAACAGCTGGAGAAGTTGAAACAAGTTCTGGGTGAGGTGAGTTTCATGGGCTGGGCAGGGACTAAAATTATCAAAAGTGCTGTGGCTGCTTGCCATCCTGGGAGCATCACACAGAGCACACGGTTTCAGCCTGCTCCAAGAGCAGATTCCCAATGGAAGAAAAAGATTTGATTTAGATTTAGATAGTGATGCCAGAGATAGCTGAATAGGAGAATTTGTTTGCCAGGAGAGACCATCTATGCACCTCTTCCGTGACTGCTTCATTATGTAAACGTAAGAATGCAATCATAGGTCCGAGGTAATGAATATCTTTAGCCAGCATGTAGCACTCTATATCTTCAAAGCATTTCACTAATGTTAATAATTAATCACCACAGCACTTTGGGAAAGTTATCATCTTAATCAATGGGTAAACTGAGGCACAGATTTAAAGTATCCCAACCTGCCTGTGGCAGTACACTTGTGTCCCAGGCTAGTGCTCAGTTATACTGCATGGTCAAGATACCTGATATACTCCATGATAAGGGACAAACCAGAAGGATATTCCAGGATGAAGGAAATAAAGCTTCCTGCTCAAAGCAGAGCCTGTTGGTCACCAGCTGCTCTCTACAGGTCTTGGTGCTTGCAAAGCCAGGATGGTATAATCCCCTGGTAACATCCACAAGACATTTCTGTAGTTCTTCAGCATTATTCCTGACACCATACATAAGCCCTGCTTAGCTGTGATTCAGTTATCTACATCTTCTTTTATATAATAATTTTAGAAAATAAAGAACCAGCGAAACATCTGATGAATTTTAGTGTTATAAATCACTACACTTAACAACTAGCATTTGCTTTTGAAGTGATTTGTAGATCCATTTCAGAAGGATTTCCTGCTTTTGACTCAATCTTTTATTCGGGAGCATTTGAATGCTTCAAAGTTTGGTCTTAAGTTGTTGACTTTCTGTAATCAAGTCTTGCTAAAACTAAGCACTGCTTTTGCCTTATCAGTTTCTGCCACTAGTTCCATCTGGACATCTGCTCTGGGTCATACATTATTGCAGGTATGCTATTCCCTGACAAACCTGGCGAGAGTTGTGAAAGAAGCGACGTCCCTGCCAATTCAGAAAATGAAGCTTCAGTGCATCTTGCTAAAGACAGAAAAATGCATTGTACACCTGACAGAAGTTGCTTGTCTTGAGACTTCTCGAGAAGAATCTGTCAAATGTAGCAGGCTGTCATTAAGAACAATTAAACTAAACTAAAATCCCTTTTCTCTTATTTCTGCCTAGTCAGGTGAATATTAAATACTTGATTTTCCAGGGGCACTGGGAAGAAGAGGAAATCAGCATCTATGTTTTCATTCAAACATGTGTACGAAGGAGCAAGTACAGATTTGCCTTCCTATACCCAAAGCATGCATGTAATTAGTATGACTGCACAGATAGACCTGTCTCCGTGAGCAGCCACCTGCATGTCAGCAGAGTGGTTGTCTCTACAGGGACAATGCATGTGTGTGCTACGCTGGCATTTAAACATACAAAAACACACATTTTCCTGGTAAACTGGATTTGTGAGAGCTGCTGTTCTGCTAACCTCACATCCCAAGAGCTCTGTTACTCATTAGGACAATACTGTACATTGAGCATACAGATTTTTGGACCTGATTAGTTTAAACTTGTTGCTTGTGATGTCTGAACTCCCAGTGTCACCAGCATGGGTACAGTTCTTTCCTCATCACTCCCAAATCTCTTCTGTGATTTCCAGAAGTGGAGGAGGCAAAGAAAACCCTCAGCTCCTTAGAGGTGGGAGCTTACCCCTGGGGGGAAACAGGGAAGCTGACCTCCAGTACATTCACAGATTGCATTTATTTTAAAAGGCACTTAGCCATGAGGCTCAGCCGATGGCCCTGCTTCCTGCAGGCACACCCTGCTTGTGGCTGTGAAGGTACTCACTAAGCACTAGTAACACCCAGCATTTATATAGAGCTTTTCATCTTCAAAGCACTTCCCAAACATCGTTTAATTAACGAATCATCACAGCCCTCTGTGAGGTATGCACAGTTATTACCCCCACATTTTATAAGTGAGGAAAACAGAGGCAGCGATTAGCTGAGACAACACTGTGGGAATTGGGATTAGAGGTGAGGAGGACAGCCTGGACCCCCACTCCATGATCTGAGCATGAGGGCCTCCCTGGGGGGTGGTGCGAAGCCTCAGGTCAGTGCAGTGTCCCAGTAATCGGTGCAGACCCTTGGGTGCATCAGCAACATCTCTTCCTTCCACACCCACATATGCTTTCCGTGTGGAGCATGAGGAAAAAAAAGTTTTCTTCTTTCAGTATCAGCTCCAGATCCTGCTGCCGCCCAGACTGAAGATCCAATGAAAGACATGAGGAGGAGATTTCAGAGAAGGATGGCTTCTACCATATAGCACTGCCTAATAGACGTTCAGTTTTAGTGCCTTCACAGTCCCACAGAAGGGGACTTTCACCCAGAGATCTCAGTGCACCCTAAGGACACAGGGCAGTGATGCAATCCCAGACCAGTAGGCTCTCAGTGCAGGCTGTCAAACCCACTAGGGCCTGGCCTCAGCTGCAGAGCCGATGATTCACGACCCTCAGCCCACATTCACGAAAGTTCAGTGAGTTTCACTCCCATCCTCAGCGGCTGCGGGTTCCTCCCTCACGAGGCCCCAGGCTGTCCCGGTCCCAGCTGACACTGGGAGGACAGAGCAGATGTCCTGCTCTGATGGCAGCCAGTGGGGTGAGAGAGGGCACCAGAGATGGGGTTAAACTTGGATGGTTCAGTCTCGTCAAACTTGAACATCCGAGAGAACCTGTAGGGCTTGGTTCCTTTCCAGCCCTCCAGGGCTCTCACAGCCCTAATTACTATTGCTGTTGTTGTTGTTGTTATAGCAAAACATTCATATGCTGTCATAAAATGCAAACTAGATAATACACGTTTCTTGCCTGAAGAGCTCAGGCGTTCTACAGGTTGGACATTCTGAACTGGATCCCTGGGGAAAAACAGAGGAGGTGCAGCCCTTTCACAGCAATTTCCCCTCTCAATTCCTTTCAAGTACAGCTGGATGGGGAAGGGCTTGGGATGCAGCAATAAGCAGCTGGGCAAGCAGCATCAGGTGCAGTGTGCTCCTCCAGCTGTACCTCAGCTCACATTTTGATACCCAAATCCCCTGATTCACAAGCAGGGCATTTGAGGGAATGAGATGTTGCTATGGGTGTGCTCCATGAATGAGCTGGGGTCCAGAGCTGGGACTGCCACTTGTGAAGCATGCTGAGTTCCACAGGTGCTACAGGGGATTGCTGTCTACTGCAGGTCGGCAGCACTGCCTCTGTGAGCCAGAGCTGTGCGAACACCTGCGGAAACGCAGTCAGAACTCCTCCAGGCTGCTGCTCCTACCATTAACAGGTCTTGTTTCAGAGGCACCATTAGCTAAACTGAGGTAGTGGAACTCTAATACTTGAAAGTAAATAGGAACACTGGAACACATGGTGCATGATGCCTACGCACAGTTAACTGCTGGGGAATCTGTGGCTCATAAATACTCTTTTGACTGAGATCAAAGACTTTTCTGGCCTGCACGGTCCCTTCTGTTCCCTCCTGACAGCGTTTCCCAGTGAAATCTGAAATGCCATGAGATACTGAGCCAAGGGAGAAGTGGAAAATGTTGCAATTCCCAAGCTGTACTTTCAAATGAAATAGTAATAGTTGCAATTAATGATAATCTCTAATGAAAAAAAAATCCCTGCTGATTCTACTATAGACACTTCAGGTAGTGCTAGGGTGTTAGGTAGACTTATTCAGCCTCTGGACGGACTCACCCACAAGGCTCAGCAGCAACATGCCCTGTATATGCCTAGCATCAGTTTGAACAACAACTGCACCAAAACCAAAGACAAAGAATATTTGAGGTCCTTATTTTTGTGTCTATGCACCAGAGAGGAATCTTTGGATGGTTTTTACCAGCTGAAGACTCTAAGATAGAAGCTGTTCTTTCAACTAGATTCATAACTCATAAAAACCAACGAAACCACCACCACTACTGACAACAGCAGTAAGAAAACAGACAAAACAAAGCTAAAATATATTTACAGTGACGGAAACATTACTCAGAAGTGTTGCTGTTTTCATTCCCTCCAGTGCTCTGTGTTCCAACTAATTCATTCTAATGTTCTCTCACCATTCGGTCACAAAGACATCGAGCAGACATTTTTAAAATACTTCATCTGATCTCTCTTAGACCTGGCATAAACCCAAGAAAATAGTCAGGACACACCTTATGTATTATTCAGGATGCAATGATAATGTTCTGATTACTGTTGAACTCCGTAGCAATTCCTCATTGTCTATAAGGCAATGGGGAAGCCTCCCTGGACACCCATGTAAAGGTTCACATCTCACTGCCTAAACTGCAGCACTGCTCATACTTCTCATCCTTTCCCTCCAGGCTCCCAGTCCAGACCCCAGCCGAGCTCTACCCTGTCTCTAGGGAATTTGTTCATACACATGCACACATATATTTGTGACTCATGTCTTAACTTTTCAACATTCACCCATCTCTTATGCGCAGTCCCTCGCAGCCTGCTCCATTCTCTTCCTATCTCTTCCCACCTCTCGGAAGTCACCAAAGGAGCCCTTTTTCCTAACTGCATTGCCCAACAGCCTCTCACTGCTAACAAGCCAACACTTACTGTGAAGGAGATCACAGTCCTGCTGCATGCTGTTACATGTCAGCAGAGTGGTGCAGCATTTGTTTTTTCCCATTTGCAGTACATAGAGAAGATGACCCAGACGAAATGGCTAATTTATAAGCTAGTTTCCCTTGGTTTATGACTCCTGCCATAGCAATAGCTGTTAGTCAAGCACAGCTTAAGTTCAACTCTGACATTAACTTGAACACAATTAAACCTTGGCAGCAAACATCAAGAGCACTGTTTCTCCTGAATGTGATAAGGCTCACTGTTAGGACAGGCTTTACATTCACTCCTTGACTTTAGCAAGAGTTAGATCAAGCCCATGCAGACTAATAAAACAAATGGCACTATTGGCATTAGCAAGTGGAGCTCCTTCAGCATCAATTGATTTCTGCCTCACTAAGCCAACTGAGATGTTGCCCTAGATTACAGAATTGGCTGAGATTTTACTCTTAGTTTTCTTTACTTCAGGGTATCAATTTAAATTACAATTAGGGAAGAATAACAAGGCCAAATTCAAGGCACATGGCCTAGCTCTAAGAGATGGTGTCTGGGAGGCTCGGAGTTAGAAACACTCACATGGCCGGACCAGGGCAGCCAGCTATGCGTGGATCCCACTGCCATTTGGGTCACTGGGATCTAGCCTGGCCTTCCTCCTGCTGCTGTCCTTCTGTTGCCTCATTGCCCTTCTCACGTACTGTTTTCAGTCTTGCTCTATCTTGTTCCACTTTTGGAGCTGACTTGTGTGGCTCAGATGGAACCCTGTTAGACATTGCTGGGGTTCACAGTGACTCAGGTCATGAAGTCAGATGGCCTGGACAGCTTAGGTCCAACCCAGGCTACCCTCACCCCATAGCCAAGAGCCAGCTGGGCCACATGCACCACTTAGCAGCCAGACACTTGTTCTCCCATTCCTCACCCCTTATTTTTCTGGCTATCTGTTTTTCTGTTGTTACCTTTATCACGAGAATAACTTAACCAACCTGGCATACCAGCCTGATGTACTTAGCAGATTGCAGCATGACTCAGTACAGAACTCTTCCTATGTTTTCACACACAAACACACTCCGTGGATGAGAAATGTAAATGAATGAAAAGAGTACATGATGCATCATGGAGATTACAAAACTCCGAGGAGTCAGCAGATTGGAAGGTCCCCCACAGAACAGGTCCCCAGTCTCCATCAAAATGCCCCACTCCTCTTCTGATTTGGGCAGTCTTACGTTCGCAAAACATGCAAGACTTGTTAAGCTATGCACAGAAATAGCCCATGTTATTAAAACTCCTGAACAAGTGTATTCTATTAGCAATACTTTGGCCATTCCGAAGTCTCCCTGAGAGTTACCAATTAACAAGGAAATTCATCTCATGACCAGTGCATATTACACCACCAATTAAGCTGGGGCAAATATTTTGAAAGTGATCCATAACAGAAACATATTTGAATTAACTACTCATTGAAGAGTATTGCACACAGATATATCTTACCCAGAGGGTGAAATGTGAAAAAATCATCCAGGTGCTAAAACTATTATATTTAAGAGTGATTGTTATATTTCACTAGAACTATTGCATTTGGTAGATTGCTTGGTCAAAAGGACATCTATTTCCACCTAAAAAACAGGAATAATTCTGTTCTAAACTACAATGAACAAAATCTTTACCCAAAACTTAATTGGATTTGTCCTGCAAACATACCTCACGTTTACTTTGTTGGATGGTGCCTTTTGGACATCCTGGGAGCTACAGCGGTCGCTGAATTGCATTCTGCATTGTGAAAGGTGCTGTTTACTTACAGCTTACATATTATCACAATTATTTTTTCCAACTGACTGAAAAAAAATCATTGATAGAGTCCCACCAACAAAAATGCTTTAGAATGCACATTGAGAAAATGCCTTGTTGTGATTTTACCGAAAAAAAAGTCTTGATGAGGTTTGCTGCAAAATGTCTGTCTTGCTAGGATGTGTATGTATAAAAACTCTGAATTAATATTTACATGGTCTAACACAGTTCTGCATATGGCACTACAGCTCTTTCAGATAGGTACTTCATATTTGCTGATAGAAATGACATAAAAATTCACTTTAAAAGAATTAGAATTAGTCTTTTTTTTTTTTTCCCCCCCCTTTGGCAAAGCTATGTGGGATTGGCCTAAAATGTTTGCTTATTTGTAAAATCTCACATGTGCAACTTCGTCATTTATCTTATTCAAGAAAAGAACTCAGTTATGAACTCTTGCATGACCATAGGGGGTTTGGGAGACAGTAGATCCCCCCATACAGTCTTTATATCTAACACATGCATGATTTCAATACATGAGCTAGATGCATGCAATGCATCACATCAAATATCTTGTCTGAATAAAGAACTGCCAAAGAACTTGAGGTAATCCTATACTTTTCTCAGTCTCTAAGTTACTTCCATAGCTCTTCCATGCTGAAATAGCATCACAAAAATCTTTGTGTGTTCACATATGGGTTCACGTGCTGAGCTGATCACACTGAACCTGCCCTTCTTTGTCTGCAGCGCTTTCCAGTTGAATACTGGCTCTGCGCTCTGGTCTGTGTGAGCATGTGACCCAGCAGAGTGCTGCCCAGTGTTTAAACCTGAAGAAGTAGGAGTGGTTGCAGCCCAGGTCTCAGCTGGATGGGCTGTGTCTCTCTCCCACACCCCAGGATGCTGGGGACAAGCTCCACATTGCGCTGGGTGACAGACACAGGCTGAGGCACAGCGCTGCGGACAGGAGCAGCTCGAGCACTGCCCTGCGTGGTGCCATGCACCTTCTCTGGCTGCTCAGATCTGGGACTGAAGAACTGGAGTGACCCCGAAGTGCTGGGGGTGGTGGCACAGCCCGTGGAAAAAAACTCCCCGGGAACTAAAAACCCTCACAATTCTCACTGTGCTCCGTTCTCTTCCGCTTTGATGTTGCTGTCTTCTACATGAATGTTATTAGGCATTGCATGTAGATAAAAAACAGACATGAAAGCAGGCAGTTTTCCCAATTAGAAGGGAATAAGGACAAAACCTTACACCACATACTCATCACACTGCTTGCGCAATTAACTCTACAGTAGCTGGGATACATCTACTAGTTCAGCTAAAAACCAGGAGGAGAGAGGAGCATATTAGATTTTCTGTTTTGAAGCATTAGCTCCAGCAAAGCAACTGCCAGGAATGCAGACACGGTTTGATAGACTAGAGTCTTCATAGGTCTATTGCCCTTCTACAGGCAAAGTAATGTTTGAATGAAGTTTTCCACTGTTACAGGAGGTGTGTCCAAGAAGGTATTCTAAACCAGCATCATTAATGTTGAGGGCTTGGCATGACCAGTGGTAACTGCTCCCCTGAGCTGAGCTCAAGTGGAAGTGCTGGGACAGCTATATTCCAGCTCCCCTTGCTGAGGAACTCTGCACCACTCCATCTGTGCCACACGGATCTTTCACTGTCTCCTCACAAAGTCAGCTGTGCAGCATCTCTCTTTTTTGAGCACTGAGATCTTTCGTACTGCACCTGCATCCAGGAATTACCAGGTGTGTGTTCAGAGATAGCTAGTGCAGCACAGCAACCTGTTGTGGTCTTGTTTTTACTACCAAATTGCTTTCAGATCTTGTTCAACTTTCAGTATCTCATTTGGTTTTTCGGTAGCTTGAGGAATAACACCTATCTGCTCCACTGATGCACCAAGATCTGTAACAATAACTGTGAACTGTTTTATAACAGATGCTACTGAATGACAAAGGTGTATTATTGCAAAATTTTGTGGGTTGGCAACTTAACTAGTGGCACTGTATTGCACCTAGGCCCCGTTTGGCTCCTGACAATGTTATGAGTGGGGGGAGAGGAAATCAGGTCAGAGTTTTTGGCAGAGCTGTTACAGGTAAGCATAATCCAGCTGATTCATTATGTGCTGCAATCCTTGCTGGCAAAAGCTCTGAAGTAAAGTAGCCTCCAGCTCTATTGCAACTCACCCTCCATGTGTGGGTGTTGATGCTGCACATTAAGAAAGGGTGTCGCTGGTAGATAAATCGAAGGGGGTGACATTGGAAAAGTATGGTAGGGACTTCATCTAAGTGCAAAGCCAGCCTCATGCTCCCTGCTGAGCAGTCCACCCTAAAAACATTGTTCCCACCTCCTACAAGACTAAGAGGAAACCTTTGTGAAGGCTGCCCGATGACTAACGCGATCTCTGTGTCATGAATCATTGGCACTAGGATGTCCCTGTGGCACAATTGGAGCTCTGGTTATTAAACTCATTGATGATAAAACAAGTAAATCCTAATGACTTGTGGGAAAGGAGACAATAGGGCCCTCTGCCAGCTCTCATTTACCTTGACAACACGCCTACAGCCCAGGCACAAAGATCACCATTGTTTACCCTGGGTATTTGTGAGGGGGCCAGGCAGTTCTTCTCATTTCACCCAATCTGATGGTGCTTTCTTTATCTCTGCCTTACCATTTCTAAGGTGCCTATCACTATGCTATCTGAGCATCTTAGCTTCAGTCCAAGGATAGATTTATGGTAAATAAACCACTTGGGCACCCTTTGAAGGTGAGAAACTGGTATATAGTCAAACAGTGGTAAATAATACAATTTATATAGTGCCCCTTCTTTGACTAAAAGAACAAGCAAAGCCACCTTGTTTATACGGTAAACAAACCCATCTGCATCTGATTCAGACACTGACTAACTACTTCACTATTACAGCTAAGTCAGTCTCCCATGTCAGAAACTCATGCCCACCACGAGGTCAGCTTCTATCAGCTGGGCTGTATTTGCACTAAGGACTCCTGGCAATGTAACTGTCTTTATCAGGGTTACAACTCCTCACACTCTCTACCAAAAAAATCTACAGCATTAGAATTACAAAGAAAGAAAATATTTCTGAGAAAAAAGACCTATTCCACCCAGCAATCTGTCCCCCATGGGCACTCCCAGCCAGAGCTGCTGACCTCACTGCAGCTCCTTCCCTTCTGCTGCTGGCTATTCATGCAAAACCAAAAAACAGCTGAAGGGAACCTTTCACCTGGTGCATGCTGCATCGACAGCTCTATCAACTACAGCTGCTTGGGAATTTTCAATGAAAAGGATTTTTGAACAGAAGCAAGAGATGTCTATTGATACATATTTGTACACATTTTTCAGGAAGGTGTTTGTTAAGAAAAGCTTGACAGACCCCAAATAGATTACGAAGAGCAGCCCCTGACTAGCCTGCATTCCAGCAGACAGGCACTCACAAGGGCCAGGAGAGAGCAGAACTCAGGACTTGGCTCAGTCTCATCCCAAATGTTTGCCATGATAACCACATTGCTACTTGTGCTGGCATTGGTGCCTTCTGTGATTTTCATGTAGAAAGCATAAAAGATGTTACTTCCAACTCAGTGGGAATTCTACACCCTTCTGGGAAAAAAAACTAAGAAGTTTGTCAGGATGGCAAAACACTTCCCTTCAGATCCAGAAATAAGTGTGAACTTCCAGCAAGAAACTAAAGACAGATCCTGACATTTAGATCTTGAAGTAAATTCACTGGGACAGCAACAAGAGGAAAACATCTTTCTACTTATGCTACAACAAAATCAAATCAGTGGCTGATTTATAATGCAGAGCAGGGAGATCATCAAAAAGGTGCCTTTTTCCCCTGTGTATTCCCATCCACGGGCCATTGCAGCTAAGATAGGGATTGACTACTGTTTGCCTGGTTTAAACAACTTTTTCTGTTTTACCATGTTCTTGCCTTTTTGGCTTCTTTTGCTACTGTCAGCTGGAATGCTGCTCCATGACTCACCACGCAGAAAGATGAATGACAAACCTTTCCCTTAGGACAGACAGTGTCACCTGCACAGCATGCCTGTGTCTGCTGGATCTGCATGCAGCCCTACAGAGACTCAAGGCAATTTTTTATGTGATATTTCTGCATTTCTGAGGTATTGAGGCAAATGGTGAACAGGGAAGGATGACAAAGTAAGGCATAAACAGTAAGAGCATGGCAATTAGCATGCAGAAGAGGTCTCAGTAGTGTATATATAGTTGTGTGTTGGTAGGGAATGTTGCATAATCAACCAGACGCTCTTCCATCACAAGGGAACTCAAGTTCAACACGGGAGGGGGGCTGCAGCCTTGCAGTTTCCTTCCTCATTCCCATAAGTCCACCACCATGCCTGGCTGCTCAAGGTCATTTCATATATAGGAAGATTTGCTTCCCATTGTATCCCTGTGCAAAGAAGCATTTTTCAATTATGTTTATTTCACATGTAGAAGATATTTACAGATAGAAGATGCTCAGTGAGTGACAGCTTAACAAAAGAGGGGCAGAGTGAAAGGAACAAGGCTAACATGGAGACAAATGCATGTGCTCCTGCTTGCTCACTGCCCATAGAAGTGATATCTTGAATTTTCTTCTCACTTGCTCTGAAGTAAATCAAGCAGCCCAGCTGAGGATGTGTATCTACACAGCTTTCATAAGTGACAGGCAAATCAGATCCATTGCATAAGCCAGAAAAATAATTTCGGTGGTCACCCACGGAGGAAAACAACTTTCTGGCCTCCCTCTATCTCCCTTCAGCCATAGCAGCAAAAGAACACACAGCTTAATCCACCGCAATATTTCAACCCCATGAAAGCTTTCTTATCCACTTGTCACTCATTTAGGTGACTGCCCTTTGAAAGGAGCCACCAACAGTCAGTGAGGTCTACCTTAGCAAGACATGGGTAGTCAATAGTAATGTCTATTCTTTACTTCGATGTGTTGTAGGAAAAGAAGCCATTTCCCCTACTACTGACTTGCTGTTGACGTTCAGTTTGATCCACAGGCTGAAGCTTCACTTGCAGTCTGGTCTGCTTTCTGTCAGCGTGTGCTAGGCACAGTTCACAAACAGTTTTGTGGACACTCGTATTGATGCATCATATTTATGCTAGATTTGGAGATCTGTATAGCTTTGACTCAAGATGCAGATTCAGCTTGAATTTGAAATATGATAGTAGTGGCTTCCATTCCCAATGATAAAATAACTTTGGGTTACAGGAACAGAATCTCAGCTGTAGCTGGTTTTATTTGGGCAGCTCCGTATATTAGTACTAGTGTCAGTATTGGTAATTTACACTTACAGACAAGCACAGTGAAAGTAGAACTTGCTGGAATTATTGGGCAGAGAAAACCCTTTTGCTGCTGACCAGACTGGGCAATGTTCAGAGACTGCAGGTGTTTGGGCCCTGGATTTAATTCCTAGCAGGCAACACTAGACTAAGGTTTATATGAGGTCAAAAACACACAGATTTAATATCCAAAAGCCACTATAATTCATGATGTATACATAAGAAAGACTGAAAATCCATAAATATCATCTTCAAGTTTATTGAGACATATCCACACATTGGTATATTGCAAAACATTTCATTCATGGAATCTCCAAGGACATTAATGAGCTTTGTTAGCCTGTTAACAGACGGAATAAGCAAGGGAAGAGGCATTTTCCTGAGGTAAAAGCCTGAAAGTACTAATGTAATCTGTCTAGGAAGGAGATACTCCAGAGTCTGTGGGTTCTGTCTAGTAGAGGAATACACTGGCTATTGTTGAAAACAGCATGCTTATTTACTGGAATAAAGGCAGCACGCATTTAAATATTAAAATTTAATGGCACCGGCCATTTTGACAGTTACACAAGCTTTAGGATGAAATGTGGGCTGCTTTGAAAACGTGGCCTTTAACTGAAAGTGCTGAGCACTGGCAATACAGCTCTGACCTGTTGTGAAACATGGACTGTCAGTACCTAACCACTGTCAGCTGGCAGCAGTTACAGGCTGTTAACAAGGCTCTTCTGGTCAAAGGAAGAAAATGTCCTGACTAAGGCAGGGTAACAGACCCCAGAGAACAAGTGGGCCCCAAAAGAAAAGAACTGGTGAGCTAGTGAAACTACACAAACTGCTTCAGTAACACTCCCAAGGCACACAGCATGTCATTTCTGCTGGTGAGGGACACAGCCTTCAGAGGAGAGCTCAAAATTGTACCACAGGTTACCAGACCATATCCACAGAGAGCTGTTTGCTCCACAGGGATAGGCAAACACCTTGTGAAGCTCAAAAATCATCACTGCTTTCAGGAAGAGGGTCAGTGTCTGAACAGGTCATGGGCACTGCAGCTCTCACTTCTGGAGGAAGCGAGGATGGAATCCTTCAGGCAGGTGTGCTCGTTGTGCTCACAGACTGGCACTTCAGCCCTGAAGTCTTCTCATGCCAAATAAATCTGCCACACTACATGAGCTGAATAGCACTTGCCAATTTGTGCACGCAGCCGTAGATACATAGTGTGTAATTGCATCTGCATGCAGGGTAATTGTGCATGCAAATTGTGCAGTAGGCTACATACTTAAACTGCTTTTTATCCCCAGAATCAGGTTCTATTTGAGCAAATAATCAGGTAAAATTATCAAACATTATTTTGACTTGCTTTAATAATCAAATCACATGGAACTACAATGCTGTGCAATTCTGTGTCATTTCTGACACAGAAAAAAGACACACCATATCACTGCCTGACCGCTAGGACCTGTCTGCAGTTTTTTAATTTGCCTGCAGAAAGATGAATTCCTTGGACTGAAGCTAATCTGTTACACATTCACTGGAATCTAAAGCCAGTTAAGTAATGATCATAGTTAATATACAGTTGGCAATAAACTAATTATTTTGAAGATTTATTTAATTTTACTGCTGGGAAAACAAAGGAAAAAAATCCCTTCTGGCAGAGAAATTCCAGCTATTTCACAGAAGTCCCAAAGCGTATAGATCTGCACTCAGATACAAAGTGGCACCGGATACGCAAAGACAATACAGCACAATACAGACAAACTCAGCTGTTCTGTGCTGAATTTCTCCAATAAAACTCCTGGCTCCAAGGAGAAACTGCCAGATCAGACAGGAAGTCATCGTGTTGCAATCCTGGACTCCCAGCGTACAGTGCACAAGCCCAGCTACAAAGCAGGACAGCCTAAGCAGTGCAAACTGTGGACGTTGTTACCTAAAATGGCTCTAGGTGATACCACTGCTGAAATCAAACATCGTAACGGAACAGTACACCAGAAAATACCACTGGGTTCCCACAGCAAAGCAGTGTCACCCTACAGGAGCAACCCACCCACCCTAGAAATGCTGTGCACATCATCTATTGGATGCGGCCAGGACATAACTGGCCAGTGCAGTACACAGCAAAGTGCAGTTAACCATCAGAGCAAAATTTGATAAATAAATACAGAGTATTGTCTGAAGGGAAGGAGAGTTTTTGCAGGTAAGGAGAATTTTTTTTTTTTTTTTTAATTTTTTTTTAAAGTTGTTGTAATACAAGATTCTTAGAGACATTAAAATAACTGGATATAGGGAACTGTCCATTAAAACAAGAAGGGGAAGTAGATTCAAGCATCCTAGCTAGGCAATCAGTCCTATCACTGATCTGGCTGAGGTGAACACAGCCTGTTTAGAACGACTTCTACTCTTCTACTGTCCCTGAGCCCTCCAGAGCTCGACTACCTCATGTATGGAGTCTGGGAACTTCCTGTATACACATCCCATTTGTCAGAAAAGATTAAGGGGCACTCTTAAGACTGAATGCCTTCTTGTCCGTTTAGTTTCCTGTTGCATTCAGCTCTTATGCTGCTACTGGAACTCTGGGCATTTAGTCAATAGAACTGAATAAACTGATCATAATACTGCAGAAAAGATACAGCCTTATCTTAACACCTGAGATATAACTGTATTCAAAGGATATGGTATTCATAGAGCAGATTAAAGAATCTCAGTGTGGGTGGAATCAAAACTGGCACCTTCAATCCTTGCAGCTTGGTGTAAATGCAGGTAAGGTTTCAACAAAGTGAGGCAAAACTTTGCTGTTGCATTAGACAGCTGTAGTTATCCTGCTCCAATCAGGAGCTCAGATCTGCACATGCTTTTCAGTCATTTTTATTACTTTGCTACGGGTCTGTAGAAAGTGAAACAGCGTTCCATATAATGGAAAAGCCCCATCCGCAGGTGGTAAAGCACATGCACAAAACCAGCTTCCTGTCCACTCAGATGTATGATGCTCAGCTTCTACCAAACACTAACTTATAGAGCCTACAAACGTACAGTTACATCCGCTTCTATTCAGAGTGTCTGCACACAATCACATGCATCACACATGCTTGTGCACGCAACTGTATAAATACGTTCACACACAAACTTCAACACGCAGTGTGCTCAGAAACACACATGGGTGCTCACATGTGAGCTTACATGCATCCAGCACACACCCATGGCTTGCTCAAGGCAGTGCCATGAGCCTACAGCAGTCAAGAGAAATCAGATGATGGGGCCAGGAGGTGTCCGCAGGGGTGAAATGGCAAGGCCTGTTCTGCAGCCATTCCCCTCAGTGGGCATGTCTGCAGACAGTCACACTTACACCCTTGCACCAACAGACGCACAGAGCCACCCTTGATGTGCATTTCAGCAGTGATGTGTGCATGCTCTGCTGACAATTCCCCCTTCTCTTAATCCTGTAATTTGCACACAGCTCTCCATACCAATGTTTCATTTTTCAAACCGTGCCTATGCGCATTGTTACAGGCAGGACAACAGGCTGTGTGAATGAGCCTCCACAGCCACCTTGGCAGAGCCAGTCCCATCTTGTTTATTTTTCTTCGCAGTGACTGAGTGTAAGGAATATGGAGGTGTAGGCGGTTCCACATGTCCCTTCACCTCTTGTGGGTTTTTCAGTGCATTCCTTTCATAAATACTCTCTTTCAAATTCAGGGGACAGGATGCTTTGTTTACATAACCACTGCTTTTTGCTGAGGTTCCAAGCACCACAACACATCTCTCCCCAGAAGGCTCTTGAGGAGGAGGTCCGTGTTTCCAAATTCAATCTTACATGAGCTCTGGGCAACAGCAGAGCTAGAAGAGTTTCTGGAAGAGGACACAGCCTCATCCGGAGCTAACTTCAAAAGCCCTACTTAATATTGCCGTGTGATGGTTTTGCATCCAATTTTCTTTTGCCTTTCCCTTCACCTCAGCTGGCCCCATGTCTCTATGGCTGCTTGAGGAAATGAAAGCTCCCCATGTTCAGCTCCAGCTGCTGCTTCTCACAACCAGCTGCTGCTGCCTGTGAAACCAGCCTGCTCTGACTGCAGGAAGCATAGTAGGTTGCAAAGAGCAGGTAAGAGTAAGCAAGGGTGCGTTAAACACAGCCTGCTGTGTTAGTCAAAAGTCTTTACACATTATGCATTTTCACACTTGTACAACTATCTTCACATGAAGACTCATATCCAAACTCAGAAGCATTGTTGAAATAGAGCAGATGCTCTTCAAAGACCAGACTCCATTACCTTGGTAAGCTATGTTGACCAAGGCACCTTTACACAAATGCAGTGAGATCTACCCTTGCTTTAGAACTTTAAGGTGACACAAACAGCCCCTTTCTGAATTCTCTTCCTCCCTCTCATGTCCTCTCTGAGCTGCTTTATTGAAGGCAGTGTCTGCACAAGCAGGGAGAACAGTAATGAGAGCCCAAGAGAGCAGAGAGGGTGTCAGAGCTGGCTGCCACCCCTGTCACTCACAGCAGTCCTCTTACGTGCTGGTTACAGGCCCACAAGCTATGAGAAACATATATTGGCACTACTGTGCATACGTGATCATAACACAGCATTTGCTAGCATTCTGTAATTTAACACGAACTTTTTGTAATGCTGAGTGGGAAAACAAAACAAAACAAAACATGAAACAGTTCTAGGGATTTTTCTAGTACCACACTGCTAGGAAGATCTGTTTCCCATAGCTAAATTATAGACACAAAAGAACCACTAACCTAACCACTTGAAGGGAAGTGAACACACAGCCAGCCAGGCCAGGGAGATGACACAGTAACACAGATTGAATGCTGCCTGTCAAATGCAACAGCAGACAAACAGCATAATTTTCATAGGTTTCAGTGATTGCAAAACTTGCATCTAACCAGCACAAACTCAAGCATTTCTGCAACAAGCCTGTGGAGTTTTGGATGTAAAAAAAAAAATGGAGACAGGAATAGGAAAACAATTATGCAATTAAAGAAATTGTAAGATAAAACAAAAGGTCACATTTCTATAAAGATACATACATTTAAAGCTAAAAATCAGCCTTTTTTTCTGTAAGTACTGCTTTAGCACCCATTCTAAAATTACACAACATGCACACCTAGAATGCCTGTACTCTAGTACTTGCAGAGCTTAGAGAACTTCTCAAAGGTGCATCATCTGCATTTGCCAGTCAGAGAGAATGACACAACAGACGTCAAGAAGGATTTGTTCAAGTTGCATATCAGCAACTAAGAGGCAGGAATGGCTAAATCCTTTGCATGACGCTCCATTTATTGGGTATGGAATAGCAGCACATTTTCAAACCATCTTTATGTTTTTGCTGCATCTTGTAAGACGCACACAGTTCATTTTTATTCCCCAACTCAGCAACAAGTCAGAATCCCATTCATGATGCATTGCTAAATATCCAGTCGCAATTTCTTGGCCTGTATCTGCTATACCCAAGATTCCCAGATGGTCTCCCATCCAAATTATACGAGGACTGCTAAAAGTCCATCATCAAATGAGTTCTGCTCATAGACCTCATGTAAGAACAAAAAGCACCCACTCTCTGTGTACAGATCTTTCCTAAGAAGAGCAGACAAACTGAAAAAAGAAGTTATTTCCACCTTGTTCTCAGATGATGACTGATAGCTGCAGGGCAGAAAGCAGCAGCACTGCAATGATGTAGAGTGCAGAATCTTCTAATCCTTGCACCAGACCCATCTTCAATGTTTATGAAAATCTCTCCCTCCTATAAAAACAGGTATTAATGGCACATTTTGCCGAAATAACTATTTCCTTATAGGAATTGCCTCAACCAGAAAAAAAAAATCAGTCTTCTCATACAGAAGAAAGTTCTTCACAGTGTGTGTTTCCACTTTTGCAGTAGCATGTTGAAGTCTGCTAAACTCCTAGATCGATTAAGGAAATGCTCCCAATCACTAGTTTTCCTGAATAAATCTTCCCAGGTCTTTATACAGTTAAAACCTACTCCTCCTAAAGTTGCTCATATCTTAAATGCAGCAGGATCATTTACAAACTGAGTCACATCTGGCCTTAGTCTCTTTTGTTACAGGGGTATCCCTACCAATTCCAAGAAAAGCGGCCCAGAACCAAGAATGAGTTAATTCTATAATCTGTAAAAGTGCTTAGAATACACTGATTCTAAACTCCCTTTATCTTCCCATTTTGCTCCTCACTCTCCTCACACATGGATTGTTGGTGTGCACCCATGTTCACTTTCATTAAAGCATCTCATTTTCAAGCCTCACACATATTCCACTTACCCATACCTGTCTTTAAATAATATGCTTAGTACAATAATACAATCAGATTAAAACCAATAATCGGATTGCAGAGGCTTTAGGCAACTCTGGGGTCAGTGGGATGGGATGACAACATTGTTGTGCCATCTGTTTCAGATGGCAGGGAGGCATGTGGTATTCTTTTACTCCAGTTGCACCTCTTTCTGGATGGCAGGAGGGGGAGATGATCCGCTCCACGAGTTTTCCTTTTTGCCAGGCCTGCAGATGATGTAAGCACCTTGTTTCAGCTCTCACAGCTGGCGCTCAATCTCTGGTAAACACAACCTCACCTGAAAAGTAGCACCAGAACTACCCTGAATCTATTTTAATCAAAGCAGTTCTATAGCATTTTTCAGGTGTTGATAACAGTCTATTGTAATTACAAATAGTAATGATTCAGCAGCTGTACACTGATTTATCATTTTCTCACCCTTTTTTTCTTTTTCTTTTTCTTTTTTTTTTCTTTTTCTTTTTCTTTTTCTTTTTCTTTTTCTTTTTCTTTTTCTTTTTCTTTTTCTTTTTCTTTTTCTTTTTCTTTTTCTTTTCCTTTTCCTTTTCCTTTTTCTTTTAACTTTGGGTTCTTTGAGTCCCAACTGGTTATTTGCACTGTTGTCCTCTGCCTGTATTCTTTGACCTTCCGATATACAGTTGCTGCAGTCTGTTGAATGTGTCCTCAAGCAGAAAGCAGATTGGATGGAGATTAGATAACATCGTGGTGTATGGGTTGGGTCCTTCTTTTTTTCTTACCAGTTTCCTGCTGATAGAATCACACTGATAAGGAGTTTAGCTGGTAGTTGAAGTATGAAACTGCAGAAAGCTGCCTTTTAAAAGACATGTTCCAACTGGGATGTGAATGCAATCAAAAGACAGTTTGATGCGTAGTTGTGCTATGATGCTCAGGCCCATCCATCTAAATACTACACAGGACCAGCAAAGACAATAACCGTGGCTACACAGCACAAGGTTAAGCATTTTCAAAGCCGTTTGTGAGCACAGCTTGAGGAGCACTGCAGGAACAGAGGAAGATATTGAAGGTATTACTTCACTCTGCATCTTACCACTTTGTTTCTGATAGTTATTGCTCCATAGTTCTTCAAGGGAAGATGAGTTAGAACAGTGTGCTTCTGTCTCAGCTGCTTCAGTACAAAGGCATCCAAGTTGCCTCCAGCTATGACAAAATAAGGCAGATGGTTTTGCTCAAAGTGGACTTGCAGCACATCCATGATCAGTCCTGCCAGTGAGGTGGGAACAAACGGCTGTGTGCAGTGATACTGCACATGGCTACAGGTCTACCTGCCACGATCACAAAAGTGTAAGGCCTCAATGGCTCGTGATGCTAACTTAGTAAGAGCTGAGTTGGAATAAAGCACAGAACAAATCCACTGAACCAACTGATCACTCACATTTCAATTTGGAGGCTTTTTCTTTTAACTGTCTGGACCTACTGTAAGTAGAAAGTTGTGATTCCTCTTAATTTTGTGAATGTTCCTGAAAACAAAAGCTTGTTTGTTGTAAAATACAACACTGAATTCCTGTGCATTGCAGGGGAGTTGGACTAGATGGCTCTCAGAGGTTCCTCCCAATTCTAAGGACTCTATGGTTCTATGACTCTGCTGGTTTGAATTGCTAGGGGCCTGCAGAACCTGGAGGCACAGGTTTATCTTCCACTACCTGCAAGGAAAATGAAGAACTAGCCAATGCTTTTGCTGTTAGCAGTTTGTTGGGATCGCAGCATTTTCAGTTGTAACCACAGAGGCTGCGGTTTCACTTTTGGTTGCAAGGGCAGCACCACGCTTTGTGCCCACCCTAGTGCTGGTAGACCAGAACAGACAATAAATTCCCCTCAGCTGACAGTTCAGTTTACCCCATAACCACAGAAAAAGGTGTGCTGATTCAAAACGGGAGCAGTGCAAGAACTGGAGTGATCAGCTGAGGGGAGAGAAGTGGCCACTGAAAAAAACTGATGTGAATTTGCAGCCTGAGACGCAGAGGTAGTCCTGGAAGATCTCTGTAGGAAAACTCAGCAAAGAAAGGGTCAGTCCACAGATGCGGCAGCTCCCTCTAAGGCAGAAGGGAGTCACAGATATGAACTGGGGGCTGTGAAAGCAGAAGTACGATGTAAAGCAGATTTTCTTTGATTAGCTCTGGCCTCTAATCTCTCCTGTGCCCCCCTGCAGCGAATTCCAGAGTTCAACAGCCCCCACTGGACTTTCCCGCTAAGGCTCAAATCATTACAAGTATTTGTTCAGTAAAGGCTAAAGCACTCAGCTCCCAGTTTCTGAGAGCTCTGTGAGGTTAATGTTGTCAACCTTTTGAATGCAAGCCATATTCCATATGGGCTTTGTGATTCACTGGTAGAGATATATGGAAACTTTATCTTCAGGCTTCACCTTTCACCCTGGCTCGATTCAGTAGCTGATGCAAACTGCTTGGACAATGGGAGCTAATGTGGTCTTGGACATAATCCTGAGCACATGGCAAAGTCTCTGCCAGACCATGTGCACTCAGTGGAGATGGCACAGGCTGATTTCTGACAGCCACCAGGGAAGCTCCAGAAGGCTGGGAGTTGGGCAGGAGATCGTGATGTGCTGCCTACTTCTGTTGACCAAATAAAGGTACAACAAAGACAGGAAGAAACCCTGACATGCTGGGCTCCATTGGATAACTTTATCAAATTTGAAATTTAACAGGTCTGAAATTAAGGATTTACACCACCCTGTGACCAGGTTTATCATAACATTGCTCTGATGATGCTATATTACACATGAACCAGCAAATACAGTTTGAATACTGCAAGTATTGACTCAACATAGTTGCTGAAGGCAGGTGTTCAAAGATGGGAAGGATCTGTTCCCAGCTTGATCCAGGGTTCACAGCTTCCAAAAGGATTAGTATTTCTCACAGAACACTCCTAATTACACCTGAAGGAATATTCCTCCATTGGCCTCATTTCAGTAAAAGCTACTTTTGTGAAATCACCACAAAATATTGGACAAATTCACATTACTGAAAAAAAAAACCAAGTTGCTTGAATTTAAAGCTGAACTGATTGAACGATTTCCCTGTCAGCAAAGAAACTCTGGATTTTATCTTGCTATTTTCACTCTCCAGTGGAGTTAAAAAAAAATGAAACCAAACCAAAAAGGCTGAATAATCTCTCATGGAGCAGCTGGAGAGTCTGCATACCTGCCCTCTGGGGGAATGGCTGCCTGGCTCTGGAGAGGACAAGAGATGAGAACCTGAGCCCTCCAGAGCTGTGAGCCCTCAGGGAACCCCTCGGTTCAAGGGGCCAAAGGGCCCAGGCCTGGGCAGCTAATGCAGGACCAGAGATCCTGAAGAGCCCCACAGTCTGGAAGCGTTAGCCTGGAATCATCCCATACAGAGCTACATCAGTCACCCCTGCCAGACCTCCAGGAAGGACTGGGGGCAGCCCTGAGGTTTGAAGAGATGTGGAAATGGGTTCTGGCTCTCAGCTCTCCTCTGTCTGTCAGGAGGATCCCAAGGAGTTGGGCGAGTGAGCTGGAAGGAAATCAGGCAGGTTTTCAAACCTGCCTGGCAGGCAATGAAAATGCTGCCTGTGTCCTGTCAGTTTTGTAGAAAATGTCATACTTCCCCAAGCATCCAATCTGAGATCAGAAGAAAATGCTTTTCCTTTCCTCTGAACATTTTTGAGACTTCAAAAACTTCCCTGGTATGTACTTAAAAAAAAATGCTGGTGACTTTCACAAAATGAAAATTGAGAAGAAAAATAAATGGGGATGGGTCAATTAAAAGTTTTCTTAACACTTTCTTAATTATTTTTTTCCTAGTCTGGAACCAATTCTACACCTTTGATTGCTGCCATTTAAAAAATCTGACATTTTCTGATCAGTAAGGTATCACTTTAAGTAATAACTGCACTCTATTTTGAATGTCTGTTTGCATAATTTAGCTATTATTGAGCATACAGAAGTCTGTAAAAATGGAGGGTTTCGTTTGTAAGTCTATTTGTAGCAGCATTTATCTGATATTTGCACGTAAACAACCTTGAAAGTGTAAAGCTCATGAGAAGTATCAGACATTTTACAACATTTCACCGGCACTTAGAGTTGTCTGTAACAAACAAACCCTTATTATGATTTTCACACTGTTTGTTACCATAAAAAGCCATGAAGAGTAACTCAGTGAAGGTCTCTCACCTCAGAGAAGCAGGAAGGATTTGTTACCGACGACCAGCTTTGTCCCTCTGTCAACTTGCCAGGTACCAAACCCTAAGGTGAGCCTACTTGATTCAAAATCTACACTGCAAATGAGATTAACTCCCAGTGTCCTGCATGCCAAAACTGCATGCCCAGGTCACCCACATCCCAGATAAAGCCAGGGTCAGTAACACCTCCCTGAAGTTTACAGCAATTCAGCACTCCTGGGAAACCACATCAGAAACAGAAATCCTCATTAAATACAAATCCAGGTGGTTCCATTTAGACAGACAGACTCTGAAGAACATGGTATATTAATGGAAGGCAAAAGTGACCTTCCTTGCGGAGAAATGATCAATTCCCAGCATGTATTTGATGAGGGAAATGCCAAACAAATAAAAGCTTTTGACCCAGACCAACATTTCCAGTTCCTCTCTAGCAGAGCCTTGTGAAGGACACTAAGACAAGTTAACTTTTACCTCCAGAAAATATCACTGTGTCTTTGACTTTGCAAACAAAACAAAACAACAAACCACAGAGTCATTGGCCACTCTTGGACAATACTTGGTTTTGATCCAGCCATTACTTTCTGTTTGAAAAGGGAGAGTAATCTGCAAATGCACAAAGTAGTTCTATGTAAATACAAAGGAACAGACAGCACTGAGTAAAACCACCACGAGCCCAGGTACCAAGTAGCAGCTTACATCTGTTACATACGATAGGCACCTGCACAGAACAATTATATAGATAATTGCTTCCTATTAGACAGAAATGGAGGATGGTCGGGTACCCAGAGAAGTGCTATTACTACTTCCTGTGTCATAATTCATTTGTTTTCTATCTGGTAACAATTTGGTATGAGAACAATCTGAGAGAGAGAGATCACCACAGAGCTACCTTCATCTGGGAGCTGAAGAAGAATGACTTTACTGATGTGGACTGGACTTTTCTGTTGTATACTTCAGGGTTGGTAGTTTTTTTGTTTCTGTTTTTCATTTGTTTGTTTGTTTGTTTGTTGCTTTAAGCACTCAGGGAGAGGAGGAATTACCTTTTAGAAGGCAATTAAAAATAAATTTATTTCTGTCTATAAAAGAAGCCTAACCTTACATTCCCAGAACGGGCACACCAATTTGGGCAGTCTAACATGACCATGTCTCCTCTAGTCATTCTCTGCTGATTTTTGCATGGGCTCTGTCTATGTTTTCCTGGATGTGATGGATATTTGACCTTCTGCATAACACAAGGCTATGGAATTCCACCCAGTTTTCACTGCAATAAGTTCATTTTCACATAGCAGCAGTGCAGTGGGTGCTGAATAAAATTAAACAAAACTTGTTTATAAATTCCCAGCTAAGGTCCCACCCGCCTGAGGAGGAATGGGGCTGAATGGAAGCAAGCAATGCCCACTGATAGTATCCATGACAGCTTATAAAGCCAGTGCACAGTTCTAGCAAACATCTACTGCAGTCTTCAGAAGTGGACACTGAAATGTGCTATAATAATCCTAACATCAGTGGTCTTGGAAGTATGAAAAGATCCTCTCAAGTCAATGGAAACATGCAGACAGCACTGGGAGAGGCACACTGATCCCACTGTCCAGACCGTGATAACTGTACAAACAAAAAACAAGGAAGCCTTCCAGAACAAGCAGGGCCCCAGGCATACAGGAACACCTGGTGGTTTGGCATGCCACTAGGGAGCTTAGATAAACAGTTCTAATAGTATTCTGGGACCATGGAGAGGATTCCCAGAATCTCACAGGGCGTTTGAAAAGGATCTCTTACCATACATTGTATGATAAAAGTCCCACTTCCAGAGGGAGAGACAGGCTCACTCTCATGGTGAGTATGGCAGGATGCCTTCACAACAGTGAGACTGTCTTACCTACAGTGCAAAGAGGTCTTGGCTGGAAGACAGCTAAAGGGGAGAGATATTAAATACAGAAATTAAAAACAGAAATTAGAAAATTAAAAACAGACAAACAAACACAGAAACATCCCAAATCCCAAACTAGACAGGCCGAACCAATGTAATCTGTAGCTTACTTGATGGCGCTGTTAGGAATTACAGTTACTGTGTAACATTTATAGTGCAGCAATGGTGACAAACAGGTGCAAAGCCTCATTGTGCAAACTAGGTACTGTGCAAATACAGTAACACAGTCAGGATGTCTCTGGAGTCCTATTCACTGGTACACACTACTGAACTGTGGGAGATAGTAGGAAAACAATCCAGATCAAAATTACATTCGGAAGCATTCTTTCAAGATGTGTATTGATGTCCCTGAACTTTTCAGGACTTGTGGTGCAATCAGGTACCGGAGAGACCGTATTTTGAGCGGTCAGCTTTTCAAAGGGACAAAGTGCTCCATCAGCAAACAAAATACATAAGGCCAACCTTGAATCAACCCATGCCATTCACCAGATTGCAGAGCTGAGCTGATTTCAGGGTGGTCGAGCTATGCCAGCCTGCAGAATTACAGGCAGCAGCAAGGAGGCTGAGCTGCTCAGGAGGTGCTGCACATACTCCCACCTCAGACTGCAGGCTTCCTGCTCCCAGGACACCTGTGTCTGAGCTGCACACTGCAGTCAGAAGTGCAGGGAGATGAGTTACAAGAAATCATGTGCTGTGAATAGAACTAACAAGAAACAAAAAGGCTCCAGCAGTTGATAAATGCTTATCAACTAAATTTAGGGCTCAAGTAAGATAAAATCTAGAGGTTTTGAAGGAGAAGGAAAAGAGAGGAAAAGATAGAGTTAAATGCCAGTTAATATTCTTGCTGCTCTTAAATTAGACTTCACATACAGGAGAGGGCTGAAAAGGAGCTAAAAGGAAATTCCTTGCCCAACTTAAAAATGAAAATTACCTCTTCCAAAGATCTCAAAATTCAATAACATTCCAGAAAGGAATATGCTTCTTTTTTGTAAGAGTTACCTAGCAATTCTTATTTGAGATTGAACTTTGGTTCCTATTCCTGAGAGCAAGTATCACTGGACGAATAACTGAGTCCTGCACACTGGGATGGAAACCTAACCTACATCAGCCCAGTTCGAAACATACCACAGTGCTCATCACTGAGCATTATTCATTTTGTGACCAAGACTCTCTACCTTTACAGGCCAAAAAATGTTATACTGAAGCAGTAGGTTGGGAGCTGCATTTCCTCTGCACTGTCAATTAACCAGCAGTTGCCCACAACAATGTGTTGAGGGCAACTGCCACCAATAGCTTTGGGGATCCACTCTTTAAGGAAAACTGAACTCTAATTTTGCTAGCCTGCCTCCCTTGGTCTACTGAATCTGAACCAGAAAACGCTCTCTCCAAAAATGATGTTGGGTAAAGCATTCTTCTTTTAGTGGGAGAAATGCTTTTCAAGAGAAAAGCTAGAAACCCAATAAAATTTTGGAATGAACCATCTGTAAGATACTCTCTGGAAGCCAAATGTGCACAGATGTTACACATCTGCACAACCCAATCAGCCAGCCCTTCCAGCAATACGTTTGTTGATAAAATACTACAATTACAAAAGCAGCTTAAATGATGGAGATTGTTCTCTTTGATCACAAGAGAATTCCAGGGTCTCTCTGTTTTGTTTTATCTGGTTGTTCACAATTCTTCCACATATGTGGATATTTCTGTGGGACTGTTTTTCACCTCACTGAAATACTAATTTTTTTAACTGGTAGCACACCTTGTTTTTTTTCTACCGTGCATTATTCCCAAAGCAAGAATTGATTTAGTGAACAAACAAGCAAAAGCATTTTTTTGGGGAGGAGACCAAACAACTACTGGGTAGACATTCCAAACTTATCCAGACCTATAATCAGAACTGAAACTAGCATTATCACTGGATGTAAGGTCAGACTGCAGTGATTCACATACCCACGTGCCTCTTGTCTAGGCTGTGTGCCTCAGATGAGCAAACGATTTGCCATTCTGCCACAGAATATTTTGAAGGGATGTGCTGCACCAAGCCATGCTCCAGCAAGTACTCAAGCTGCCACAGAACTCAGCCCATCGGATATGAGGCCAGAGATAGAGGCCAGCCACTGCCTACACCCCGGCTTCTTTTCATTCTTTACAGAAGGGCACATGTTAATCATGGTGTATCGCACTGCACTCTAGAGGCTGACGTGATTCTCATCACTAGCAGGAAATCTTCCACATGAAACACTTTTCCAGTTTGCTACAGGCTGATTTCAAACTGGAAAACAGAAGAATTTATATCCTTTGCAAAAACCATCTGTTAGCATTAACTGATAACCCGGGCTCGCCAGTCATGTCAGCCTGATTTAGAATTCACAGTTCTTGATACAAGGAGATCCAAGCTTAATTGCTTATGGGGAAAGTATAACATTTCTGTGTGCTCAAACTCTGGAAGCGATGTTTTGTACATATGAAAGAGTTCACAGGGGAATTCACTGAGATAGAATACCTCAGGTAATTTTGCAAAATTCTGTTCTCTTTTACTCCGGTACACAAAAATTAGGCAAATAAATTTGTGAAGTTCAGAGGCTGAGGTTGAGACCTGACAAGCTGATTGAAAGCCCATCTGAAAAATATCAGAGTGTAAAGGATAGGAACTACCTGAAAAACAAGTTGAGAAGGCAGTACCATGAGTTTCCATGTCTGAGCAGAGTTATGTGTTGACAAACGGCCTGTGTGGCTGGTTTTCTGATAAGATAGCAGGGAGGAGAATGAGGGAGCCGTGTACTTGTGTCCCAGGAGCAGAACAATTGTCCAGGAGGGAGAAGCTGCCCAGAGAAATTGGGCCAGCAGCACTCTGTGCTGCTGGTCTGCCTGAAGCCAAGATTACCTGCAAGGGGACGGACCATGGTTACACTTCAGAGCAAACAAAGAAGTGAAAAGGCCTCAGGCTGGGACCCTCAGCACAAAATGGATGGTGGACAGCTATGGGGAGAATGGAGGGATTAAATCCAGATGGGCAATGAAACCCTACAGGCACATAGGAATGGAGAACGAAGAATCTGCCCTGGAGTACCATTCAGAGTTCAAGTTAGACAGTGTGGAGGGGGACTCACTGCAGAGCATCATTGATACGCTTCAGTTCTAAGAATACAGAGTGTCCTTGCAGAAAGGAGGATGTTCTTCAGACAAGCGTCCCAAGGAATGGCAGTAATGCTTATGAGAGGCTGAAGAAAACCAGCAGAACTGTAAGAAGGCCTAGTATTGGAAGCAGATAAATCTCAAATCAGTGTTGGTACATCTCTGCTTTTAGACATGTGAATGAATGGGAAAGAGGAAAAAAGAGACAGGCCACGGCTGTCCAGACAACTAGTGCCATGCCCAAAGGAACAGATATGAGCAAAATAAAAAGATTATTCAACAGATCCTTATCAACAACAGAGTGTGGAGAAACTACAGGGTGCCCTCCTCACTCTGAACTGTCCTCAGTCACTGCAATGCACAATTTCAGCCACAAAGCTTGGATCATGTATGGCAGCACTCATGAAGTCACAGGCCATGTACTGTTGCTCTTCCTTCTCCTTTTCACTCGCTGGAGGCCCCTGCTTTTGCTGAGAAGCCTTTTCCTTCCCTGATTTTTTGAGTTGCTGACCTAACGGTTTCCTTTTTTCTTTTTTCTCTGGTGAAAACTATAGAAAGAGGAGTAGTCGAAGCCTGACCATGGGGTAAAGGGTGGATCAGCAAATCCCTCTATGAGACTGAGGCACTTTCTGTATGCCCATTACTCTCCCAGGTGATTCCTTCCAAAGGCACACAGATAATAGTGTCAGGCAATGATGACGGGGACTAATGACAAAAAGGCCATTAGGGTCTTTGTGACTTCAGTTTCCATGCTGGTTTGAATCTCAAGCCAAAGGAAAGAGATAGGGAGGTTAGAGATGTGCTGCAGCCTGCTGCCATCTGCCAAGGGAAAAGGTTCTGCCCAGAGCAGGTGCAGGAAGAATTCCCCTAAGGAGGGAGAAACCATCTTACCTGGAGGAGACTATACATCCAATTAAGAGAAACAGGCATGCTTACCTCAATGTTACTGTTTCTAATTGCTTCAGATACATAAAAAGGGGGGGCAAAACAGCAAGGTGTATTTGTCAGCACTGCTACTGCATTGCCCAGCTGAATAGGCACAAAGAACACAGCTGGAAAGTATTCCCATGTCACTGAGCAAAGCTCCTGCAGTTTCTGGCAGGTGCAACATGAGCTAGCTAGCTTAAGACTAGTCCTGTATGTGCAATTGCACTTCAGCCCTATATATAAAATATATATATATATATATAATATATATATATATTCCTCCTATATACTCATAGGAAGTCAGTCATTGATCAAGCACATTGACACCTCTGGCTTTCTTTTGAACCTCCCATCACAAGTGAGAAGAAACAAACCTGCAGCAGAGGGAGGAGGAATAAAGAGAAAATGTCAGCCATGAGAGTTGGTCCAATAAAGCTGGATATCACATCCAGCTCAATTTCTAATCTTAGCCCCTTTCTGAGGCCATCAATCACAAAATATTATTATGCTGTCCAAACCAAAAATTTAGGAAGTGGCTAAATCCTGAGGACAATGTGACACTGCTCTGGTCTGCACATAAAGCAATCATGCACACGAGAGCATCAGCCCATGCTGCTCATCATAGACTCATCCCTTCTCACCGCTGGTGGTACTCCAGAATGGGCTATGATCAGCAGTAACTCCTGTGTCTGACCACCTTCCCTTTTGCCATCCTTCAGAAAAGTGAGAGGGAGGCCACAGAATCTGCTACCATGACCAATAAACAGCAATAGTGCACTAACAACTTTGGGGCCCAGTTGATCTAGGTCAGACTGCGATGAATCAACTGGAGCAACAGGGAAGGCTTCTTTATATGGCATTGTCTGTCATCTTTGGTTTGTCCAGAGCCAAAGCTACTCAAACAGCTCATGATCAGAGGCCAGTGACAGACATTACTCACAGACTGGTCCCTCTCTGCTCTGATGTTTGAACTCTTCATTCATCATCTGCTTCAGCAGCTCTTTCTGGTTAATGGGAGGAACACGTTGCCATGGGATGCTATCATAGCCAGAATTTGACTGCTCTTGCACATGAAATCTTTGTATGAGCATTAGTAACATATTCAAGATGTTAAGGATAAATAGAAAAAAATACTGTTCTACACGGTGCTTACTGAGATGCCTCAAGTTAGAGACCTCCTCTTTCATCCTGGGGTAGCTTCATTCTTCCTGCAGGGTGAAAGTAAACACACAAGACAAACCAAAGCAGAGATGATATGCAGCAAGTTTGCACCTTATCTTACCCCACAGTAACACATTCATGTTGCCATATTCTTAGAAATAATTATATCTAATACCCCCACAGGAATTATTAATAATGCATCAAGCTGTCTAGAATAAGTTTAAAATACAGCAATCTATTTCTCTGATTTAATAGGAGGAAAGCCTTTAGACTTGGTGTGTTCTGACTTTTTGAAAGCAGTGACAAGTAGGTAAGTGGTAAATATCTTAGTCCCATTTGGCTGCAGTATTCAGACATCCAAAGAACTGTGGCACTCAAGGCTTTTCTTTTTTTTTTTTTTTTTTTTTTTTTCCAGAGACAAAAGCTATTCTTAATAAATTTCCTGCATGGATGCTCATTGGGAATCCACTATGGAAGTGGGTTAAATTAATTTTCACTACAACACATATCCTGGAACAGCCTCCATACCGCAGAGGAACAGTGATCCATTTAAAATTCACCCATAGGTTTCATACAAATTAATGACTCTGTATGAACGAATCATTTTTACTCAGCCTCAGGGAGCAAAGATACACTCGTTCCCCCGCTTCAGCCCGGAGCTCTGCCTGCAGCGGCCTGGAGCTCCTTCACCCCCCCCCTGTGGGTCATTGCGGGGCATGCCGAGCCAGCCTGGCTGGGGGATTTCCCTCAGCCCAGCAGTGCTGTGCTTCTTGGAAGCAAGAGCACATGACTGTGAGTGGAGAGACTGCTTACTGTCAGTGCAATTAAGTGTGTTGGTAACTGAAACTGCATCACGTAATTAAAGCAGCACGAAAAGCAACTCCCTGTAACGCGACGCCTAGGGCCTGGCTGGGGCCTCAGGCCAGATTGAGCTGCGTGGTTGCAAGGGGCAGAAGCTGCACAAAACTTGGCCCTGGCACAGAGCCCCACATCCGGGCATGGAGCTGCAGGAACAGTGATGGCCCTGCTGCCTTCCCAGTGGGAGCTGTGCAGCTGCCGCAGCATTTCTGGCTTAGACCTTTTTGTGGTGGTGCTACACCCAAATCTCAGCATGGCATAGTCAGTGGAATTCCTGAGAACGTGAACACGCACACACAGCCATTAATCTCTCCCAGACACGCACCAGCTCCACCAGCTGCATGCTCATGCCTGTACAGACAGTCGCCTGCTGGCTGCCTCTCTATGTCCACGTACAGGCATAGGGTGCCACTCACCAGAAAACACGAGTCACACATAAGGTGTGGGGCTTTCTGCTCTTGCAGGCTGACATTCCTTCCCCTCAGATGTGGGAATGTGATGTACATGTGCTTTCACTTTTGCATTCAGCTGACCTACTTTGTAAGTAGTCACTTGTAATTGTGCTGCTTTCCCAGCTGATTCGGAGTCCAGGCTTTCAAAAACAAAGCAGTTTCTTAATACTTCTGATGTCCCTCTGCTGATGCCACACATACACCATTTGTTATTCAGTAAACCCCTATCACAGAAACTTGCTGTTCTGATCCTTGACGTCACTGCTGGCCAGGATCCTGATTGTGATGAAAAAGCCAATATTGTCAATGTGCTTGCAGGCATTCACATTATCAGAGGCAATGCAGGGTGGGGAAATCCAAAATATGCTAAAAAACATAATGAATGGATCATTCCTTTCAGTACGGCACACTTTTCATCCACCGAACAGTATGTGCAGTGAACTGGCCACATAAGCGGTTTACCTACAGTATGTCCAATATTTAAATTATAATGACTAGTAAATGAGCTACTAATGAATTGAACATGCAGCTTGCTTGGTCACAGTGACTGCCATAGCTTGGAGCACTGCGGCATTCCAGTGAAACTCCAGCACAATCTGGGAAGAAGAAAAAGGAAATGCATCTATTCAGTTGTGTATTGTGTATTGTTCAGATCTGGCAGTGCTAACAGGAAATGGGAAGAAGAGCCTTAATTTTCAAGTAGCGTTTCCCAAACCATTTGAGAATCTATGACTCTTGGAGTGTAGGCAAATTTACATAGCAATTCGTCAGTGGTAGTGCTTCAAAGGCAGCATCTGTGTGAGTAAGCCTCATATTTGCATGTGCAAACAGCACTAGCACATACAAAGTGCAGGCCTAAGTCTTTCAGAAATGCATGCATGCTTTTATGCAGCTAGTATGCACATAAATTACTGATTGTACTTCCATATTAAAAGTATGCACCAACCCTTTTAATTTGTATAGAGATCACTGTTTAATTACCTGCGCTACGCTATAATCTAACTTCAAGAAAATTTGTGCTATAACAGTACATATAGGTGTCTAAACACTTATGTATATACTCCTTATAAACAGGAATATTAGCTGATATATACAGCGTATGAAAAAACAGTAAGGAAGTCTAGAATTTGCATAGTGTTGCATACAAAAATTGTGTGAGTATCCCCATTTTATTCTATTCTATTCTTTTCTACAGTGAAATTAAAGCTGAGGTACAGCATGGCATCTTTCCTGGCTGGGAAAACATCTTTCCAGTTCTGCTGACAACTCCTACTTCCAGTCATATACACACAGATTGAGAAGCAGTAAGGCTTGTGCAGAAAAGAAAGGGCATTTCTGTACTTTCCTGGGAGCCCTAATGGCCTTGTGATCATACAAAAGCCCAGTAACTCTGCATGTTATGCTTGCTAAGGCTGAAGTTAGAAGATCACTTATTTTAAGGGATGACAGCAACCCACCTAAACCACAGTGATGAAATACTCCTGTATGTTAAGCCCTGTTGATACTCGCTCATCCAGATATTGAACAATCACTTTCTTTATGATAATCTTTTTTTCCTTCTCAGCTGAGTGCTCACAAACCTTAAACGTGCTTCCTAACACCTTTGCGAAGGCTTCATGGACAACATTCTCAGCCCATTCTCAGCACAGAGAGGTAAGAATGGGCTGGCCATCCAGCAGTGATCCCAGGTCACTGCTTCTCTCTTAACGCCCTTTGTGGGCTTTTCAGGAACTGTAGTGGAAGGCTTCCATCCCAGAATTAGTTATATAGTGCATGCTTCTGAAACACAAGAAAAATGTCTTTTCCATGCCAGTCAGCAATAAACCACAGCAAGACTGATGCAGCCTCCTGCTGCAACTCCACACCCAGCAGCTCCGACATCCCCTCACTCAAGCACCTTTGCTATTGAGCAATGAATGGATAGTGTGGAAAATAATTCTTTCTTAACTCTAGCAGCTGAACTCTTTGCACTCCACAGCATGAGACTGGATCACGCTGTTCATTACCTTATCTTCCTCAACTGCATGTTACTAATGGTCTAAAAATTAGCCAGGCCTTCTGTAAAAATCCACCCACTCAGCCGGTACTTTTGACTCAGCTGAATGGCAATGTTAGGGCTGATACATTTGAAAACCCCATTTATCTTGCCAGTGCAAAAACAAAGCACATGCTTACAGAACCATCATGCACAACTGAGTTCTGCTCAACAGCTGGGACCCTTAACACTATTACAGTACATGCAAATAATTTAAATACATGCCTAGGTGCATTGGAGGATATTTTCCAGTCTCTGACTGCAATCACCTGTGACAATTTAACTCTGTAAGATGCTGAGCACTGTCAGTATGAAGCTCAGCCCTATGGACTTCACTGTGAGATAAAGACAGCCTGTGTTCTAGCAGGATGCAAGAATTACCTCTTTTTTTTTTCCCCTCAAACTCTAAACTACATATAAATTCATTTCCAACCACAGCCCTTCAGCTTCAACAGATTCCCTGACACAGTGTAGAGAACTCAAGCAAAACATAATGCTCCAGACTCTATAAAAAATTGGGGTTATTCTTCTGGTCCAGGAACTAAAACACCACCTATGTTACTGACAATTAAATGCAGAAAGAATTTCAATGAATTGCTGTATTTTACAGAATTAAATGAACAAAGCATCTAAGAAGCCAAAGGAGCTTTTACATCATTTGTCTTGACAGTGGTTCTCCAGGTTTATTCCTAGCTCCATTTGAAACTTATGGTGACAAATGTGGCAGGAAAAAAATGACTTTGGACCTGTTATTCATAGCACTTGGAAAGCTCAAACATCTGGGACAAAAACGCAACAGTGCACAAAGTAATTTCAGGCAAAGGTATGGTTGCAATGGTTACCACAAATTGAGTACACATACACAGTTTGAACATCCAGAGTTGGAAAGGCTTTTCTCACTCAGGTGCCTGCATGAAGAAGTGATTAATATGCAAGAAGGTCTTGGGGTCCAGCTGCTGTGTGCAAAGACATCACCTGAAACATCTCTGCATACACAAGAGATTCCTCTGCTCAGGTATAAGGTGCCTGCTGATGGTGGGTGGCTGGATATCAGACTTGCTCTAAGCCTTCAGCTTCCCTAGTTAGGCAGTGCTTTTCTCTTCTGCTGCTCTTGGCTACGGGCAGAAAGGAGTCTACTCCTTTCTATCACTGTGTTTGAAGTGCAGTTACTGCTTTATTAGACTCTCATTTTAAAAAAATAACAGTCTTAATAGGCTGAAAAACTGGTCTCTGGAATTGCCCTCAGGCCTCAGGGTAAGTCACTCAAGAGGAATGGGTCCTCAGATTGCTTCACTTGGGACACAGATACCCATCATTAGCTGATGCTGAACAACACCCAGAACTGCTATATGACTGATGAAGACGTAGGATATGGTAGGTGAGGGAAAGGGCAGGGCCTGTGCTGCCTGGGCAGGGCGTTGGTTGGCCCTTACTGATTTCCTGTAACCAAAAGGCCTGCACTTCTGCTTTCCTTGTGGCTTTTGCCTAACAGGAAAGTCGCCCTTTGCCTTCTTTGGACATTGAACATAGGCTGGTTGCATAAACTTTAGGGGTACCTCTAGTACCTCAATCTGCCCCCTTCCTCGTTAGATGTTTGCTCATTGCCTCTTTTCCTTCCTCTTCTTCACTTCCTTGCTCTTGCAAACACTAATTGAATGGGGAAAGTGTCCAGAAAGGAACTTCAGACAGGGAAGCATCCAATGGTCCTTTAGCTATGGGTAACATTTACGGAACCTTCTGTTAATCACAGATGATATTTCTTAGTGCAGTGTCATACATCCCCTGTTGCTGCTTGTTACTTAACCCTGACTTCCTCAAATGGCTCCCAGAAATGGATAACAGCTTTCCTGAAGGTGACAGAAAGGAAAGACAGCATTTCGATGACAAAAATGAAAAGCTTCAGTTTATCAACAGGAGCTCTGACCCATGTCCACCAATGCTAGAAGCAGCTGACTTGGTTCTAGTGTTCATGTAAAATGCACTCAGCAGAACTAGCTGAATATTGCAGAAATTCAAACCTTTCATAGTATTTACGCCTCTTTCTATCTGCCTTCTTTCCTGAGCTCGCTAGAAATTTACAAGCAAACAATTAAATGATGCCATTGACTGCCAAAAGCGACCATTTTTGTTCACGTCAATGTTTGGACATTCAATTCAATGCAGTGTATCAGACAACTATGAGATGAGTAACTTTATCCCGAAAAGCTCCACTGAGAACAGGCTTGGTAGTCTGTTTCTTATCGCTGACATGTTATTAGGTTATTAAGGAACTGTAAACATCTGACATTCTTTGTGCTCCCGAATGGTGATTAAAACTTTCCAAAAGTGCTTCGACTTGCACATGTTATTAATTCACACAAGTGCTATGTACAGATACAGATTTTCCTGATCCACTGGGGAGAAGGAAGTTTTAGAACTTTCCTGTGCGACAAAAGAATCAAAGACAGGACAGGAAGTTGCCTATGAATTTTGAACTGATGCGACAGCAAACATTGGAAGGAGGATCATTCTGCAGAGCTACATCCTCAGTGTGCTTTAAGGAAGTGGGGCAAGTGCATCTCTACTCTCAGGAGGAGTGTGGAAAGGGAAGCATAGAAGGCATCTCTTCTCAATACTGACAGTAGTAATCTCAGCTATGTAGAACAAGCCCCTGCATTGCCAGCAGCTCTAGTTAGAAAAGGGAAGTATTAAAAATCACACAGCTTATGGTTCCTTGTGCTTATTCGTCACAGACATCTCCCCAGCCTTCAGAATTTACAATCTTATAATGGTTTTCATTAGTAGTCTTGGGAATAGCACATTGTACGGAAGCCAAAGCCCCAGCAGAATAAAATATGTCTTAGCAACAAGAGTGAATATGAAGTATCCCTACAAGCCAGACACATCTCAGAGCAGCTGCCTGTTGTTTTTCCTTGGCACGTGTTTTTTTGGACATAAGACACCTTCATCTTCCTAAACCCCAAACAGACAGAAGAACAGAACACACTGTGCCTGTTGTGGGCCAAATCCTCTGCTAACATAAATCAGACTCTTCTATTCAAATCAGTATAGATGATGTGTCTGATACTGACTGGGATTATGACCTCTTACACCAGCCTCTCACACATCTAAGACATGGGTTACATTAACAGATATCAATTTGCTTCACAGAATAACACAGCTCTAAACACAAAGAGCTCATGCTCTATAAGGAGGCAGGATCTGTCAGTCAGTGAGGATACTACACAAGGGTCTGTGGATTTTGTGTATTCTTAAATTATTATTTTAGATTTAGAACAGATTTTCCAAACGTTCAAGACTCTGTGCAGACAACAGTTGGCAATGTAACTTGGAATCCCATAAAATGAATCCTCCATGCATGTATGTCTCACTGAGATTCACTTTGAATCAGTAGGGCTTTTACTTCACAATCAGAGAACAATACAAGAAAGACCTTAATATATAAACAACTTATTTCTAAAAAAAGGTAGCTACTTTATCTCAACTTCAGTATAAAGGTTTCTTGGATTTAAGGATAGGGTGCAGATATGTACCTGTTATATTCCTGCTGGTCAAAGGGGAAGCTGTCAGACTATTTGCATTTTTATTACAGCTTTTGAAAACACTGAGATCTTGCTGAAACAGAAGCCAGGTCTCATTTTCAGCAACTGACACTCATGCTGCCAAGAATATGAAAAGAAAGATCTATGTTTGATGACAGATACAAGGTCTAACATCTCTTAGCCTAGAAAACAGGCTGGAAGAAATAGTAAGGAGTCATCTTGTTCATCCCAGCAGCTCTGGTTGCTTATGTGAATGTCTGCCTGTTAGTAAGTTCAGGTAGGTTGGTTGGTGTGCTGCAATAATTCTGGCAGGATCATGGCAGTATTTCCAAAGCTATTAATTAGCAGATTAATCATTAGTGGAGCTGGTGATTAATACTTTGATGATGATACTTTGGAGCTAGGGTATCTTGTAAACTGATGCCCCATTGACCCTGATGAATTACTTTTCTATAAATAAAATGCAAACCTCACAAGTTTCATTGGTTTCCATAGGGCAATTTTTTTTTTTCTTTTGTTTGGGCAGATAAAACTATTCAAAATGGTATAAAGACATTTGCTTAACACTTAGCAGGTAAAATAGAAATCAGTCTTTTCAGAGAGTTTTCCATACCACATTTATGCCACTGAAACAAAGCGCATAAAATACTCCAGTAAAAATGTCAAACCATTTGCAGGCTCTGCTGCCATATGCTTGCAGCCTTGAACCTTAGAATCTAGTTTGTTTAGAGAGAAAATGTTGACAAGGACATTGGGATTTATTCCCTGCTTACTGCTGTGGTTTAACCCAGCAGGTGGCTGAGCACCACACAGCGTTCACTCACTCTGTTCCCTTCCCAGGGGGATAGGTGAGAGAATTGGGAAAAAAAAAAGTAGAATTTGTGGGTTGAGATAAAACTATTTACTAAGATAGAGAAAAGGATCATAGTTATAACTACATGTATATATATATAAATATATATATATATATATATGAATATATATAACAAGTGATGCACAAGCAACTACTCAGCGCCTCCTGACTGATGCCAGCTCCTCAGTGAGTGGAAAAGAGCAAGATGAACATCCACCGCCTTCAAAACTCCTTCCACACGATGTCGTTCAGTATGGAGTATCTCTCTGGCAGGTTTAAGTCAGCTGCCCTGATTCTGTTCCCTCCCAGCTCCTTGGGCCCTTTGCTGAAAATGGCCTTGGCTCTGTACAGCACTGCTTAGCAGCAACTAACAACATCAGTGTTTTATCAACATCATTCAAGTAGAACCAAAACATAGCAAAATACCAGACACTCTGAAGAGACCAATTCCATTACAGCTGAAACTAAGACATTTATTTCAAAAGAGGACTTTTAACTTATACCTGATGAGCGGATAGATTGATCGTGCATTAGCGGAACATCTGCCAAATAGTACACACAGCTGGGCGGCACGTTGCTTTTACCATATTGTGAGCGCAGCACAGAATACAAAGCTGAGCAAAGTTTCACTTATACAACTAGTGGTTAACTCTGTGCCAGTGGTAATTAGCTTCTGTAAAGAGTTTATAACAAGAAACCACAAAACAGTTTTATTCTGACGAAACTGATGGGAAAAACCCATTTGCGTCTGTCCATGGGGTGTGAGCTCCAAGGCTTGGCAGGAGAATTGAGACACAGACTTTCAGGCCAACGGCAAAAAAATCCTTCACTGAACTAAAGAGCAGCTTCCTTTTCAATAATTATTTGTATAACAGCAGCATCTCTAGTCCTAGTCAAGGATAAGGGCTCCTGGTACTAAGAATGAAACAGCGAAATATAGGCAGGACCTTGCTCCCAAGCATGCATAGTCTCATGCCCTGATTTAGCAAACACTTAAGCTAAATCCTTATTATATTTATGCCAAGGGGATTGCTGTCAAAATTAGGTGAAATTTTACAGAATCAGTCTTAATTACTAGTTTTAAATGGTGCTAATTAATAGTATTGACCCTAAATGAGCAGTGAGTACATACTTAGCTGTGCAAGTTGGACTAATTAATTTTGGTGAAATTACATACTTGTAAACTAGAGAAACTGCTGCCAATTTGTAGCATAAAGGCTTGCATTAACATCTACAGAGTGCTGGAATAGGTATTCTGTTCTGTCCTCCTGTTTGCACACAGCATATAGAAGCCCCCACCAAAGGGGCTCACTGCATTAAGTCCTGGGCAAATACCAAGCTCCTCATCTTACAGTGGAACCAGATAAAGGAAAAGAAGTGAAGAGATTCACAAAGTTAACTTTATCTAGCTACCTGTGGCTGCATGCCAGATACCCTGTATCATAGTTGTCATTAAAACACTCCAATAGAAGGTACCTTCCCTTCCCACCCCGCCAGCAAAAAAAGAAGACATAAAAAAATATAATCTGGGTTTCTTGGAGAAAGCCTACAGAAAAGCAGGCTCTTGCCAGACTACCAAGACCGGAATTTCCCAGTAGAGGAAGCCACTTCAGGAAGTGATCATGACTGATCTGAACCTGGGGAGAAACTGGGCATTGCACAATCGTGTGCTCCTGCCCTGCCTGTGCTAATGCAGGACTGACACAGCCAGCTTTGGCGGGGTGCTGCCTCAGAACTTGTAGCAATGGAATTGCACTGCCTTCAGGAAATCATGTTCTTAGAATTTGTGCCCTCTTGGCCTGATAGTCTGACAATTTACATTGTCTTTTATATAAGGTGCTATGTTGACCAATCAACTGCTCATCAGGCAAAACTCCAGTTATGCCTTCTGCTACCACATCTCACCTCTCTTGCTGGCAGGGCAGCATCTACTAATTCCACAGATTTAGCTGATCTCCTGATTTCACAGAATGAGTCCTGACATTCTACAAAGGAAAAGTCTTAAACAAAATGTGTAATTCAACATACCTTTGGATACATGCATTTTTCTTAATGCAAAAAAAAAGGAAGTGGGCATGGTAAAGTAAGTATTTTATTAGCTATATGGGAGATGTGGGTTCAGTATTTGGTTTTTCCGGACCAAGCTCTATCACCAGCTCTGTCATCACATTCAAACTACCACTCCTCCTTCTGCTTTTGTTTCTCCTCTCACTGTTTCATTCATTTATGCTGTAGTTTCTCTTGACTTGTTTTCAATAGTACATAGCAACCAGGTCCCAGGCTCACTCTGGGATTTTGGGCACGACTGCAGCAGAAATAAGCAGTAATTAAAATCTGTACTGTTGTTCCTTGGCATAAATGCACTCCCTGCCAATTTAAATAAGGAAGAAAAAAGAGCTTTTTTTCCTACAGTCCTGTGTATCTACAGAGAGGAGCAGGTGATTAGATCCCTGGCTTCTGTACCAGTGCTCTGAGCAGAAAGTTTAGAATTAGAAATAGCACCAATGCCCTGTACCCCTGTTGACAGGAAAGCCAGCTCACTCTTGTGCTTCTGTAGATCATCACAACCTGCAGGTCACAGACTTTCAAAATTTGTTAATGGTGCAAATCTAATCCTGGCTTAAACATTTTCTGTCCAACACCTACAACAGCCCTAAAAATCTAATCTTACAAGTGACTTTATGTGACAGCAGTAAAAGAAAGACTAGCTTTTAGTCATTGGCTTGCTGCTATCCGATTTTATTAATAAGAAGTGGCACTGGTACCTTGTTCTGAAACTATGGGGAAGTCATTAACTTTGGATCTGAAACCAAAACCTGCTGCATTCCCTTTTAACATCAGCCAAGAGTTTGTGATTAAACAGACATATAATTGAAAAAGATCTAACAGGAAACTGAAGAGAACCTCTAACCAACTTAATCCTGAGCTTTATTCCATTGAGAAAACAGAAAAACTTTAGGATCTATCTTTAGCTGATTCTAAACAGCCTGCCATTAAATCTGGTTCCAGTGAGTGTAAAAAGAAAGCAGATGAGGAGAAGAGGGTGAAAAAGAGCAAATGGCTGAGCTCCTAAAGGTATGGAAGAGCTTTCTCACTGCATCTTCAGTTTCCAGGAGACAGGGAGTATTCTCTGTCTTCATATGCTAAGGGCATTCTGCCCTTGGGCAGGGAGCATCTGCAGGAAAAGCATTATGCTCAGCTCCTGGGAGGGCCCATTTTGCCTGTTGCAGAAGCACCAGGGTTAGCTCAGGGGAACAAGGTCATCCTGCATCATTCTGGCAGGCTCCTCATCCTCAGAGAGAGGGAGGAATCAGCCCTCTGCCTGGTTATAACCTCCTGCAGCCTGGATGGATGGATGTGGATGCAGCCCAGCCATTCAGATGGAAGAGTGGGCCAGGTTTCAAGGAGAGAGGAGGAGACACAGGCAGAACAGACAGACCTAAGGACAGATTGTAATTCGAAGTCTGAACTAAAAGCCTGAAATAAACCCTGTGGGACCACTAGGTTCAGATTCTGCAAGTATGTGGCTCTGGGACCATGAGCCATGCATCAGCCCATTCATGGCACTGGTCTGGCGCTTACAGTATATTTTTGTCTCTTGCTGCAGTTACTCACTAAGAGCAACAACAACAGCAACAACAATATCCACCTCTGACTCTTTAGAAAAGTTTAAGGCTACTTTCCTAGATCCATGTTGAAGTGATAGGTATTTTCAGAGGAGAATAAATAAGTTGTGCAGCTTTCCATGACAGACAGCCACCATTACTGTAGCTCAGAGCTGAAATGGACAAGCCACATGGGTTCAAGTAGAATGGATTCCTCACCAGAGTGAACACTGTGGCAGATATCTGCACAATTCTGTGCACTCTAACCTGCTTACTGGTAGAAGTCTAGAAACTCAGTTACAGTTACGAGCTAGTCAGCCCTCTGATAATCTTCATTGGGCAACATATGTTCAGGACATCACTGCTGAGTTTTCAGTATCTTCTTGCTAAGATATGTCAGTGTGCAGGAAGCAGCTTTGGGGACAGACAGGGAAAGATGCTGGAAATAACGTGAAAAAAAAAGAGGGAAAAAATGCACTGCTGTGACGTTTATGGGTAAATAAAGACAGCAGCAATGGAAGCTCCTCTTGCTGGGACATCAGCAGAGCTTCAGCAAATTACTTTAGCACTAGAAAATATACATGGAATGGAAACAAGGCATTCAAAACAAGGACATGTTTAACTAGGCAGAAAGCTGAAGTTATTTAAGAAGTGGAGTTGGTTCCAGAGTAGCTAATTCATGGCTCCTTATCTTCCTTTGGCAGGGGATAGCTGCTTAAAGACCACTTGATGTATGTCTGCTGCTTCCTCCCTTCTCCCCTCAGTTGTATGCCTGGCAGGAAACAAAAATTAGTTCTATTGCAAATGACTCCCATTCCCAAGGGGCTGCAGAGAAACATCTCACACCTCATTGGGCATCTATGTGACATGCTGGCATTCAGAATGGATGAAATTTGCACTTGCTCTAAGATCAGCTATACGCTAAAATATTTGCTGGAATACAAATCCCAGCAACGAGTTCTTTTTTTTTAATTACATTTCTGTGTTAGTAAAAGGTCTAGTAAACACAGATACATTGTCATAAAAACACTTTGCAAGCAGAACTGTTTTGCTTTGCAAAACACAACAGACTACAAATTTTACTGCCTGTAACATTTTTTGTTGGAACAAGTCTGCTATAGATTTGGGGGAGATAATGAAAACAACAGGTTTGATGTCCACAAGGTACAATGTATTTTCCTATTCTCTGATAGTTACATTGATTTTTTCCACAGTTCAGTTAGCAGAGCTGATATGATGTGGACAAGTGATAGAAGAACATCATGCTGGACAATTCTGTCACAAAGTAAGTTCTGGTTTATACTGATACTTAAAATTGGTCCTGTTTATTATGCCTCGTCACTTGTACCTCTTACATTCACAGTGAATTCTGTATTTGCAAAATGACAGGAATTGCTCCTTGGATTTCTCTTTATTTCCCTGATCATCTGAATTTACAGACGTAGAGAAAACAAGAGCAGTGCTGAAGGATCAGAATCAGGGAATAGACTTCCACATTCTGACTTGACTGCTCCTAAGTAGGTTTCAAAACATGTCAGGGTTAAGACAGGCCTAGGCCAAGCTGGTTATCGATCAGGGTCAACCTTGCAACTACCACCTCAGCAGATACTCCAGGTCTGAGCTACATAGCCATCAAAAACTGCGCCCTGAGCTTCGCAGTATCTAACACTGGTGACTAATATAACTTCAGTGATACTTTTAAACTCAGTCCCAATTGTAAGTTGAGAAGCTGCTACCAACATCCCCTTCCTTCAGCTCCTCTGTCTGAGGAAATCCTCTGTCCATTCACCATGATGGCAGTTCTTTAAATACAAGCACTCCTTTAGGTCTCTCTCCCCAGTCATTTTGTCACACCACAACTGATCTTTGTATTTCTTTCTGCAGCTCGTCCAAATGTGGAGGCAGACACTGCTCAAAGTTGTACAGCTTGGTTTTCCCAGGAGTGAGGATCCATGCCAGGACATCTCCTCTCTGCTTCCTGTCTATGCAGCCTAGCACCACGACGGTTCTGCATGATACTTTCCCTACATGATTAGCTTAATACTTTGGAACAGGTGGAGGAGGTTGACTCAGTTCATCCCTCTTCGTTTACACTGAACTGACTTTCAGTGCAGACAATGTGAACTCGCTCAGTACACTGACCTCTAGTTCTATAGTTTTGTGGCTTCCAGTGAATTTCCAATAACCCCTCAGGAGACACCTCTGCATTCTTCATGGCTCTGAGCTCACTTCTCTACTACCTCCATTATTTTATACTCTCTTACAGTATAGAAGGGGACTTATTCTGCTATACTTGTCTAGTAACAAAACGAGTGCATTTCTAGGATTAATTAACTCTGAGTATTTATAATCAACTGAGACACAATCTTCAGCATTTTAAGTAAAGCAAAGTGGCAGTGGTCTTTGAGCTACAAGTTATAGAACTGTCAGACTCTACTAAAAAAGCTGTATCCACGAATGACTCAAAAGTCTGTGTTGTCAACTTATTGCTAGCATCAGTTACAGTAATGGCAGTGACATTTTAGAATACCAAACCCAGTTGATAAGTTACTATTTTAGAGCAGATATATAGATTCAGCACACTTTCATCAAAACCAGAACATGCATTAGCAAGCTGAAACGATGTCAGCATTTGTACAGTGAATACAAGCATGCAACATGAGAGAGTACTGTGTCATTCCTTTGGTAACCCAGCACCAGGCTAGGGGTAAGAAATTGTTTAACATTAGATTAGCTTTCTTGACTGAAGAGACAAATTCACCAGAAAAGAAAAGAAAAGAAAAAAAAAAAAGCCCACGTGTGCAAGTCAGAGACAGTGACCTGGCCATATGTGATATAGGCAGAATCTTTTATGCTGGCTAAAGAGCTAAACTGTTCACAGGCAGTGTCTTTGACAGCCTTACAAGCTTCAAAATACAGGGACTGGTAAATGTAAGAGGGCAAGAAATCTGTTCAGCCCTGTGTTAACCTCATGGCTGTGGCTTTTAGAGCCAGGAACACTGAAGAACATTTTTGCTCTGTTACAGCACGCTGAAGGACAGAAGCAACTGAGGCAAAGAACAGAAACAAACAGCAGAGTCATAGAAGCCGTGGCATGAAACAGTTAAAAATACCCGACTCGTGTATTTTGAAGAATTGAAGGACTAGCTGTGAAAAGCTCTACTGACTTCCAGGGAACCAGGTTGTAAACAACACAGAGAACTGAAGATGAGGACAGTGTAATATATCTGACGGGTACAAATATTCCACATGGCCAGCATCAGGCGAGGTGCTTGTCAAAAAGGCATCTGCAGCTGTTCCCTTTTCGGGCTGTTTACTCTACAGGAGGATTTACCATCTGTGCAGAAAAACAATACACACACCAGAAATCAGTGTCTGTCAGATGAAGCCTGGTCTCGTGGCTATGGCACAGGACTAGCAGTCAGGAGATTGGGATTCTATTTATTGCTCTCCTGGTGACTCCCAGAGCAAATAAGGGGAAATCACTTTGCTGCTCCGTGTCGTGTTTTCCTCCAACATACTACTTCACCAAATTAATGGTATGAAAACCAATTGTTTGTATTTATAAGGTGTTTTTTGTTCTTTGGATTGTAATGCTAAAGCAGAACTGAACAAAATGTACTTCCACAGCATTTCTAAAGCTTCAGGAATAGCAGCTCAACCTTTCTACTGTAGCAAAATAAAAGGTCATAGAATCATCAGATGCACCCCCTGGCTCCACACAGAACTGCCCAGAATCCAAACCCTACGTCTGAGAGGGGTGTCCAAACTCTCCCTGAACTCCAGCAGCTTGAGGCTGCGAGCAGTGCCCTGGGGAGCCTATTCCATGCCTGAACACCTTGCAATTGCCTGTAAAGTATACCGCAAGACTCAAAACCAGTCCAGGAATCACTGCGCTCATCTCTCCTCCAAACTCGATATACTAAAGAAGTGATCTTTTAGAGATTGTGGCAATAAGAACATCAGAAATACTTGACAAAAGAGAAAGATCAAATTTGTTCAGAAGTGAGCCAATGCAAAAGACCACAAATGTGGGGAATTTGGATATTCTGCTCTGATTTTTTTTATCTTACTGATGTTGTCAATTAATGACATTGAAAGGTCAAAGTATTTGTTCAGAATGTACAGTTCACAGCACCACGCTTTGCAAGCTCAGTAACTTCACAAACTGTGCCAGCAGAGATACATAACATTGAGCTCCACTTTGCTTACATGTTTCATGAACTTCTTGGATTGCTCTTACTCTGGGATTAGTCCTGAATCTGTATCAAAGCAGATCACATAGGGCTTTTAACTTAGAACACTTTTAAAAAGCCTAACAAGATGAAATAGTTATGATTCAGGTTCTAAATAAAAATATGTAATAATGATCTATGATTTATGGAGCAAGACTGAGTAAGTAGGATAAGTACTGTTGTCAGTTCCACTGCCAAATTATGGTGGGATGTATGTTGGGTTATGCTCCTCTGTGTCACTTAAAAAAGCTCTGCTGCACTAAAATTAATGTGGCTGCCAAAGTACTGTAATATTGTAATTAATATTTCCTGAAAGTTCTGTCGCCCACTGAATAACTGTATGGTCAGTCCTACTCCTTTACTATCGCAGTGCAGATGATAGTTTACATAACGAAAACAATCCAGCCATTTGCTGTGTTTCCTTTTAATTCTTCTGTTGTTATTGAGCCCTAAACAATTTTTGTTTTGTTTTTACTGCTCTGTAATGAGTCACTAGCTTATTTAACTTAATTTTATTGTAATTGTTATCTTTTCATTCTTGTTTTTTTCCAGTCGGTTACTCATAAGACCACAAGATATAAACAGGACACTCTTGCTTGGACAACCGAGGGCAATTTTTTTCACCACTGCTCAAATCCAGAGCAAGTTACAAAATGGTCCTCACTTCCAAAGAACTTTCACTTCAGTCCATATATATTTTACCATGTCACATTTCTGTTGATCTCCGCATCTTCCAGCTAAAAGAGATCTGCCTGTCTGGTTTGGATATTTTCTGGAAGCTTTCTTGGGCTTTCCTTCCATGTCTGGTCTAAATCTTTCCATGGAAGTTTTAGTGACAGAAAATAAAGTTAACTTTTATATAATTTCTTCTGCAGCAAATAATTTTTTAGACTTTTCCTTGCTATACTTCTCTTTAACCAGTAGGATTTATGTAATTGTGCTATGCTTGCATATGTTACACACGTGTCTTTATCCATCAGTCTTTTGTAATTTTCTGCTATAACTTTCCACTAAGTCTGATATGAAGACAGAGGTCTAAATTTTGTTAAGACTGTATGTATCACTGTAGTAGTCAGAGATTTTATTAATGAAGAGAAAAGCTTCTGTAGAAGTGACCTTATATTCAATACCGCCGAGAACAGATGAGAGAGAAGAGCGATAGGAAAATTTTCCAGTGGAAGTTGCACCCATGAGAACACACACTAAAAGATGTAAGGGCATAGAAAAGGAAAGTTCATTAGTTTTGCTTCTTTTTGTACTTTGTGTCCTATGGGACTATGTTTGTATGAGACTAATGGTTTATAAATGTGCAGTACTTTTGATTAAAACTGGTTCAGATTTTGGACCAAATAAATTCTTTATACTTTTGTTTAAGTTGAGGCTTTAAAACTCTTATATGTACGCACAGAGCTAGCTTAGGCTTAAAAAACTTACAAAGATTAAATATCTTTTGCATGGCTCTTTGCAGTTTTTATATGAAGTTCACAGAGTATTTTATTGTAGTGTGTACCAGAGAATCTCAACAGTCTCTGCAAATAATGTCCATTAGACAATACATTATTGATATGGATGCCACCGAACTGCTGTAGGTACTAGCCATTGTCCAGGAGCATTAATTAATTTGGGAACACCATGCTTTGGAAAGCATTTTTAATAGGAACTTTGGAGAAGTCATGAGAAGTGGTGCTTTGACAAATTCCAGGTGCTGTGGAAGAGCCTTGGAGATTAATAATAATATAGTGATTTTCTCTGAGTCAACATTGAGCTGGCCACCACTTCACAGCAGGAGGTACCAGGATGCTTGGAATGCCACCCATGGGAGAAGAGGTCATGGTGAACTTCTGACCAGTGTGATCATTGAAAAATCTGTGGCTGCTTTTGCAAGAGTTAACACCAGTTAACTGAAGTCAGATTCCAGCTTGGGTAATTCCATTCTGCCTCTCTAAAATTCCCCTTTTATTTCAAACAGATGCAATATTTTTTCACTTCCTTCATTAACAACTGCCAAGCAGTTTTGTATGTATTGTTGAGTACTTGCTGTGCTCTACCCAAATGTAGCTACAATACTCAGTGAATGTCCCAGCATTTAGTTTTAGCTCTACTACTCATCTCCAATAGCTATGTAGTTGTGTTCATTCATGATCTTTAGGGGTCAAAAACCACCCTAATTTTACTATGGAATAAGTTCTTTGGACCCTTAATTTCTGTGCCTCAGTACTCACTAGTAACAATAAAACAGCAATGCTCATCCAGAGAAGTATTAATACTTGCAGCAATGGATGCTTGGTCATTTTCAGAGGGAAATGTACTTGCATTTCCCATTTCTTTTAAGAAATATAAATTGACAGATGAATAGGTTGATCAATTTATACCATATTCAGTGCTAAATAACTCATAGTGCTTGGTGGCAGTAAAAGGACACACAAAAGTAAAGCTAGCAACTCTAATTAAAAGCACGTTCAGTGAAACACAACTGGAGCTTGGTCTTAATGAGCAAGCAATAGAGATAATGTAAAAGCAATTACTTTAGCAGAGGCAATTTACTGAAAAATTGTTTTCACTGAGTACCAACTTACTCAGTTCATAGGCTTGCTGCCAACAAACAGAGCGAATTTGTGCCACTTCCTACTGAGAGACTGAGAAGCGGCCATCTGCCTGCTGAGATACCAGCCAGCACAGCTCTTCACACACAGCCCGTGATTCCTCTGTGTGAATAAGAATACCATTTCCAATCTGTGCTCAGCAATCAAATGTATTGATATGGCATCTCTTGTCAAGAATGACACCACAGTACATTATCAACTTAATAGAAAAAATCTACAATTTATCTTTCTTTATCAAACCATCATGTACTACCAGATATTGAAGTAGTGTGAGATACTGGTGTAAATCAGAACTGCTCCAAACTTCTGAACTTTCATCAACATAACTGAAACAAGAATCTGACTCTTCACGCATAGTACACTTTTTCCAGGATTGAAGTTCAGTTGACACAACAGTCCACCGAGAAACTGGAGAGGTAACTGAGAAATGCGAATGAAAGGAGTATTCAGGTTTCCTTTTCAAGGACAGCTATGAAATAGCAGTGACATATACATCAAAAGGTAACCCTCTGGGTCTTTCTGTCATCCATAGGATTTTTAAATTCAAGCAACAGTCACTAAATTTTTATTAAAAAAACAAAAGAAAACAAAAAAAAAAATCCAACAGTGAATGTGTAGCCTCTTGGTTGCAATTCAAGTTCTAATAAAACTGTTTATTGAACTCCTTGACCCCTTCCTGGAATCTGCCTGAGCTTCCCAGAACTTTGTGTCATGTGGTTCTCGGTCATTAATAACTAAGTATGACACAGCAGTTTAGACGCACAGCAGCCCTCTCTGCTCAAGCAGGCGCCAGGACACAGCTCAGAGAACACAAACAGCTCAGCCCAGGCTTCATGATCCAGTCCCAGAGCAGCACTGCTGTGATGCAGCAACAAGCAAAAAGGGCAAACAGGAAGTGATTCATCTCAGTACAGTACAACGTGTGGGACATGATCAAAAAGATCCCAACGGTTGGTCAGCACAAGTACAGTACTGGACAAATGGCTGTAGGCTCCAGCCTGGATATTAGTTGATCTCCCACTCTGTTTACATGGAAAGATTCCTCCAGCATCCAGCTGTGCATTAAAAGCAGCTGGCTAGTGCTAAGGAGGGTCAGTGAATCTGGAGACCTCTGAATACACGTCTGATCCATTCTATCCACCCACTCATTTACGTTTATGTAGCTCTTCTGGCTTCTGCCTGGAAGTCTTTGGCTTTCAAACTGGAGATCCCTCTAGCAGTTCTCCAGCTTTTGGCTCCCTTTAGTGTTCCCTAAATGTGGTTCCTTGACAGTTCCCATCCCCTAGCAGCACCCTTGGCTCTCCCCAGCCCCATAGCTGCTTAATCATCTCTTCTTGTGACAACTGGACTGTAGCTAAGAAATTGAGTGTCAGTTTCCAAAAGACAGAGCTGTTGCATTTGCTGCAGCAAGATATATCCAGGTATAATTTGTTTTACTAATTATATGCTTAAGAAAAGAAAAGGCAGGAATATTGCTGTATAGAGGAGTAAAGCACATTCTAGTGGAAGATGCAGCACTTCTGAGTTACGTTGGAATGAATAGGACTCCTTGAGAACAGATTCAAAAGTCATATTTTTGCCAAATTTGGATTTAGTGACACACATATCTCTCCTGTAAACAGATTTAGAAAAAAAAAAAAAAAAGTTCTATGGACCTACGGGCAAAACAAGTTTACTTTCTGTCCAGATCCTTTCATTGACATTCGTTGTAATTTCACTGGACTGGCTCAGAACTTGTTATAGGAACAGCTGTAGGAAGAGGGAAAATTGAAATTTCGAAGTAGGTGGATAGTAAGATATTAAATTAAATTACTTTCAATATTTTCAATATTTTCTTTCCTATTTGTGGCCTAACCTTCCTCTGCTTATTTCTTCCTGTCTCTTGCCACTGCATCTACAATGCACATTTGCAAACACCATTTCTCTGCATGCTCTGTTTAGTTAAAGTTCATTTGTCAAGGAAAGAGAAATAGCCCAAAGCCCCTGGAATAAAGTCTCCAGCACCTAAGTCTATTACCACCTTCTAACAAGTATCTGGCAAGCCTTGACTCACTCTCTTGAATACAAACACAATTCAGGTACAACATTTGAAACAGAAACACCCTATAGAAGTAAAAGCATTTGCCTACACAACCAGTTCTCTCTTTGGTGAGAGAGACCTATGGCAGGTCTTATTTGTACTGCTTTAAGCAAGGCTGGGAGGTGTTCAGAAAGTGTGGTGATGGGGCTGATATTGACGCTTCTCTAGAAAGAATCCATTCTCTTCAGAGAAATGAAGGGCTGCAGACCATGAGCCTTTTAATCTAAGTGAATTCAGAACGAGCTGAGTACTCGCTGTCTTATCTACTCTAGACTGCTAACTGGGGTTAGCTAACACATTCCACACCCTGGTCTAGACAAAGCCTAGAAGCAAGGAAAGCAAACGAATGACACATGGTGTAAAGACTGTATCAGAGAGAAAAAATGAAGAGAGACACTGTGAGAAAAGCAGCACTGACAAGAAGGAAGACAATGAAATGGAAAAAAACCAAAACACTACAGTGAGCAGGAGCAGCTGAGCTTTGGAGGGTGCTCTTCTTCCTAATCCATAACACATGCTTCCTCTTAACTCCAGTTATGTGTTTGTTTATTTGTTTTGTGTTTTTGTAAAATGAATCACCCTTATAAAAAAAAATACGGATTTAAATTACAGAGGGCAGAAATCTCATTGTACGTCAGCTGCTTTGGCAACCTCCGTAGGTAGTTTAAGAGGAAAAGCTACTTGGGAATGTTCCGATGAAGTTTCTCTGATTTTTTTTTTAAAGGAAAATGATGCTATGTCAAACCTGAAACTTCTCATGAGAACAAGCATTGGAGCTATCCTAATTTGTACAAATATTAAACATGCATTCACTTTAGTCTCCCACTTCCCACAGAAGAGGTCTGAACAAAATCATCTCTTTATTCAGGTGCAGTAACTTGCTGAATTTTTCATCAAAATAGAAGAGCACAACAGCAGAACCCTAAAGCAACCAGTCTAATGATTAATATCTTCACATTAGGCTTAGGGCATGAGTTCTACTTTTCAGTTTGACTTAGGAAATATCTCACATCCCAGCTACTTGCCCTAGCTGCAGGGCTATTAATGACTTTGGGGTAGGGCCCATGTGTTCCTCAAGGACAGTTGGGGGAAGTGAACATTTTAACTGAATGTAGAGAAAAAAATGCTTAAAGAGCTTGAAAATTTTAACTGCTTCTCCAACTCTATTCAAGAAATGTGCAAAAGTTCGAATACCATGTGACAAACCCATCCTTTGTAGGTTGTAATTTGTTTGCCAGGTCAGTGTTTGCCAGGTTTGAAGATGTGTATATGTAGCATATTGTCTGCAAACCCACTATATGTGGCCTGGTATTCGGAGACTGTTTGACATTTGTATTTCTTGTGGTGTGGGTTATGTGCTTTACGTTCCTTTGTCCATATGGCTTAACTGGACATCTATATCATTTGCATTTCTGAGTATCTACCAAAAACATGAATCAAACCTGGAGAAAATCCTCACATTTTATTTTGCCTCTTAAATGTCACATGTAGAAATAAATGCAAATACATCCTTCCATCCAGTGCATTTGCTCTAACAGTGTGAAAGAGTAGTATGATGCATAATTACTATTTCCTTGTTCTGAAGCCCTACTGATGAGAAGAATCTGTTTGCTACCTTTGTTAACCAAAGAAGAGTTCTGTCCAAGCACTATAGGCCTTCTCCATCTGAAACAATAGGCTTCCATAGTTTACTTGGAGTCATACAAATGAATGTGAGAATTCAAAATAAGATTTGACAAATAATAGTTGGCTAGATAACAATGTTAAGACTGAAATAAAAATATGTGGAGGAAAGGTGTTACATACATATTCAGTTTGGAATACAAAAGGTGATGGACAGGAAAAGCAATACCCAGTCTCTTGGTGATATTGATTCTTATGGTGGAAGCATTTGAACACAGCCAGCTTCGGCCCCTAGGGCCCTGGCAGCCAGACATGTGCGAGTAACTGAAACAGAACTGTTTCACTGCTACGTTTCCGGGTGGATGTTCTGTCACAATATGGAATCTATTGTGCTACGGCCTTGCCACGGCATTACTGTTACAGATACGAGGGACACGTACACTTTGACCATGTGACAGAGACATTTCTCATTGTCTGACAAAGAGGCAGAAGGGAACAGGATGGAGACCGCCGCCACCAGGCACCTGGACCCCCAGAAGGGCTGCAGGGCACCGGAAGTCACAGGGAAGTTCGTTTGCAGTTAAATCCTTTACGTGACCAAAGCCTTGAGCCTGTTTTACTTCAAACAACGTTCCATTCAAAGTGTGACTTAATTTTTAGGCCCCATCCAAAGCCCACTAAAGGCAATAAGAGTTTTTCCATTGAGTCTAGCAGCCTTTGGATAAACGCCTTCATCCCGAAAGCCTCATCCACATGAAAAAGACTATGCACAAAAAGAGCAAATCCAGAAATCCTGAGATTTTACCCAATCCTTTTGAAGATAGGTGTGTACAGACAATTATGCCAACGAAGCCAATTTTGTCCAGTTGTGCACTATCAACTTCACATTCCATTTGATGATCACAGAAATATGTAAGGATAAATCCTTTGGTCCTACACTCCCACATAATTGCTCCTGCTTGCAGTGTCGATAAATTGATTTTCCCCCTGCTTGGCTTTACTATACCTGAGACAGTTACCAGAATGTAATTCAGAAACCATTTAGTACAGACTTCAGCATACACAGTATAGTTGCAGCCTATGGTTCAGTTCTACTTAAAAGCAGACTTCATTATGGAAACCTAAGCTGTTCATATTGTAGTGTAGGTAAATATCTATAAATATCTATATTATCTTTTTTGGCCATTTTGGAAGACATACCTTGCTGTGTTTGAAGAAGACCTCTTTAAGCCCCAGCATTCAACCATAAAGGAAGGTAAAGCTCAAACAATGCAGCATTTGTACTTTGCAAGTCCCTCCACACAAGCTGAATTTTCACAGAAAATACCATCTGAAAATATTTCAAAAATTCCTAGGCATTACCCTCTCTATAAACCTACCATCCAACTGTAATTCTTTGACTGAGCAGTTATCTGCTGGGACACCTGGCTTACATGCATGCAGCTGGAGAGCATGGTGCATGTCAGAACCCCTTAGACACTAATCACAGATTCAACTCAAAATGTTTTTTCTATGCCTGAGTTTTCACACAAGTACTGCTAGCCCTTTTGGGGCCCTGGTGTTTTGTTTTTGTTTTTTTGCTTGGATGACTATATTTATGCCGTGGCTTCTCTGATGTCTACAGGGTTATTTTGGTTAACACAGAGAATGGGGTCCAATGTGACTCACAGCACAAGTAGTGTAATAAGTATTGGTAATGAGGGAAATGGAGGTAGAACAGTTCCTTTACCTCCACATTCAGTTCTGATGTAAATCTACTTTGTTGATTTCTGTCATTGCTTTATTTTGTAAAGCTGTGCCGCTTCATTTTAAGCACAACCAAAACCTCAGATTGCCTGAGAACTGAGTGCACAAGGATCCATAAATGTCAATTCCCAGGATAATCCTTGACTTTTGTTTTGTTAATTCTCACTTAATATTCACAACTTTGTAATTTGTTATTATTATTTTGCATTATATCTGAAAAGTTTAAGAGTCTCTTAAGAAGCAGGAAAGGGGGAATAATTAAAGAAATAAATGCAGAGAATAATTCAAATCCAGTGTGACTTTACAGATGTGACAGACATTGATTTGTGCCCGTAAGGAAGGAAACAGGACGCTGTGGTGGGCCAGAGCTCTCAACCATCATTTGACTGCAAAATATTCCCTTAGGACTAATTTTGTAACATACAGTCACACAAAATCCATCAGCAGCTTCTTCACACAAGCTCTGTGATGTAGTCTGCACTGTTGCTGTGCTTTCATTAGGATGATCTTTTACATTATTTTGGTGCCAGTGCAGTACAATGGACAATTATTTACTTGATTTAGGAACAGCCATTGAGCTGTCACATGACTTTGAGCAAGTTACTTGTGCATGCTGTGTTTTTAAATTTGATATACTTTCAGATCTTTAGATTTTCTAATCGTAGATAAAAGTATGGATAGTGATGACAGGAAAGAATGCAACATGAGCGCTATACATGAAGACTGAACAAGGCAATACAATACAATTTTCAAACAGCATCTGCAGCCAGATTTGATAAAAATCAGACTAATTTTATAGGTATTGATCCTTTAGCATCATGTTTTGAATGATGAGCTTGCTTGATTGGTTTGCTACATAAGTTCTTACATGCTCTTTTCAAGTAGTAAGCGCAAGACCAAGCTTCAGCTTTAAACTGGACAGTCATAAGAAATAAAGAGTTTAACACAACACACCTGCCATTGATGAGTACTGAGTTCCTATAAATATGGCAGCTGTACTAAAGACTTTACTGCTTTTTGTTACTAGACTTAAGGTGTTGCACAGACAGCTCCTTGGATGCCCAATGTGATACTCAGTGTTCCATGCACCGTGACAGCTGGACATGCTTCACGGTGTCTGTAAGATACCCTGATCATACTGTTGATTTAAATTCAGGCTAGCTTTCAGAATGCAGCCTTGAGAATGAAGAGCTGCTTATCACAAAGAGAGGATCAGTAGTAACAGAAATGGGAAGATTAGGAAGAAAGCATAAAGGCTCTGTCGAAGACTCCCAGTGCTTGAGTGACTTTAGCCTGAGCAATCCAAGATGGGTGATTTGATATAAGAAGGATGGTAAACAGGACAAGATCAAGGACAGAAAAGAAAGAAGCGAACGAACATTCAGGGCTCAGATAATACTGATACAGAAATCCCATGCACTGGTTGTTGTTAACAGTGCCTGTGTGACACATTCACACCACAGCAGGGTGGGTGGGGCTGGTTGCTGATCTCAGTCTGATTGACGTTAATGACATTCTTCCAATGGCTGTGGCTTTCCTCATACCACACCCAGGAGGGGTCAGAGGCAAATTCCTCCTAAGTACTAATGTGAAAATACTATATTTTTAGAGAAGTTTTTAAATGATGCCAGGTGTTTGCTCTGGTTGCATTAACTAGTCTAGTACAGTTGAAGCGCAGCCTGCATTTCCTAGCAATGTACCTACAACTCAGCTTGAGATTGCAACTGCTGTTTTTAATCCAGTTCCAGACACTAACATGATTACACACATCTCCATGACAGTGCCTCCTCAGCAGTGAAGACAGCAACATCTGTGAGTGTGGATACAAGCCCAGCATAGTATTGTCAACTGTGGTGTTTATTTGTGTTGCCTAGAAGCCCCATTAACAGATCAGGATTGTGTGCGACAGACATAAAATAGTTGCACTTTCCATGGAAGGGTTATTTACTTCTGTTGCTTTTGTTCTGTCTGCTATGAAATGCTTTACTTCGGTCAGTGAAGAAAAGTACCAAAAGTTGAAACTGTTGTAGGACCACCGTTTTCAAAACAGCAAGACTACAAAACCTGAAGCAGTCCCTGAGCAAAGATATCAAAGCATTGCATTTTCTTGTATCAAGCCAGACTGTGAGCTTCTGGGACCAGATCCCAAGACCACTGAAAACCAAAACCAAACATCAAAAAGGAATCTTAGCCTCTTAAGACAGAAGTTTTTCTTAAGAAGAACACCATACAAATGCATTGCTTGATGCACTTTCAGATGCTGTATATCTAAAAGTCACAGTGCTGTGCTGAATACTAAGCACATCCCAGAAGAGCTAATGGAAACTGTTAAAGATCAAATTTCCTGAAAATCAGAATCTTTTCCTGTTAAGCCATTAATTTTAGAAATTTCAATTGATAAATAACTAATTCATGCCACATCTACATTCAGTAATATCAATGACTCAAAATCAATATGCTGAAGACTTTAAGAGACAGTTTCATAACAGCTTGATAGGAAGTCTGTGAAACCTGTATGCCATGGTATTCATGCCAGCCTCATTACTATCCCCCTGGCAAGGCTGGTGTTTTCATGTTCTGTCCTGTTCTCCCTTCCAGCCTCACAGTCTCTCATCAGGATCAGTAGTAGCCCTGTGGAAGCAAAATGCAGACTAGCCCGGATTGTTCCAGTGTCTCCAAATCTGTGGTAGAGCATAGGGTTGCACAGGTGGCGGAGGAAGGACGCCTTTCTCTTAACTACCTCATGTACACACAGGCGATGGCTTAGTCCCTACCTGGTCATGAAGCAGACAGCCAGATGAGCATGCACACTGCCTGCACTGGTCTTCCTCACCCTAGCAAAGAAAAATGATGGATGCTTTTAACCAGAGATGCAGTAAGTGCCAAGTTCCATCACTATGGATCCTCGCATGAATCGCAGACCGCTACCACCTAGAGCTCAAGTGTGAACTCATTTCATGCTGGCAGGTACAGCATGACATATATACACAGCCTGGAGCCTTTCAGGTATAGAAATTCCTTCAGAGTCTGAAAACCTAGCTAAGGGTAAGTGCAGATCCATCTACACCAAGAAAAATATCTGTGGATGTATGTGTAAACATAAAGAAAGAGAAGACAAATCTTAAAATAAATTAGAATGCATTCTGAAAAGGTGAGATTAAATAGTGAAATGCTTTTAAATGCTTTCAGATTAATATTCTGGACTAATTTCCTAGATCGTATTTTCTAGGATAGAGATCTATATTAGCCTTTTAACTGTCTGCCTACTTCCAAATTTTGCAAGAACACATTCTTCTCCTTTTTTTCCATTTTCCTGGTGACCGAGTAACACATATGCATTTTCGCAGGGTTAGAACAGTGATTCCTTTTCGAAGGTGATTCTATTTGGCACTTCACATTAAGGCTGAATGTTGAGGCTCAAAATGCTAATCAAAAATAAGAGGACAGAGCAAATTGGGTGTTGCTTACAGAGCAGTGAAGTTGCAGATCAGCTGCTGAGGACAAATACCAGACACCAGAAGGCTCCGAAAGGACAAAGTCCTAAGACACTTAAACACAATATACTTCCCCTAACATAGTCCTTTGAGGTTGCGGTCCTTTCTAAAACAGAATGTCTTTCCCACAGAATGTACTCTACATCTATGCTAGGCCTTTCTAGAGGAAAATGGGGATGTGGCACAGGCTTTCCCTGTGCAGTGGAGTTCTCATTAAGCCAACTAAGTTCACCACTGCCTCGTGACTGAAAATGCAAACCCTGCACAAGTCATTCTAATAAGCATCTGTTTACATTTTTGGATACATAATGCTAGTTGACTGTATTCAGTAACTTAAACTAATCTCAAAACGTAACAGAGGAATGTTTTGATCATCAAGGTATTACAGAGGAAAGCATATTTTTATTATTATTCCTATGTCAGCAAGATCTGCAGACCAGCCAATGACTGGGGACCACAAAATGACATTCCATGCAGACAGGCAGCAATAATGACTTGTTTACCATGTAAAAGGGCATGCTGGCAGAAGGAAAAGATAGAAAAACTGAGGGACTTGGGTACTAGCTTCGGGAAAAGAAGCATAAAGAGTTAAGCAATCAGGAATAAGATACATTGCCTTTGGCCTGAGTTTTCAGCTGCCCTCAGCAGCAATTTAGGTTTCAGAACTATTCACAGAGCAGAAAGAGAGTTTGTAACGCAATGAGACTCGTAATGTCTTCAAACTGTTTTGAAGGGAAGGAGTAGTAAGCCAGGAAGTCTATGACCAGAGTGGGTTTCCAGCTCTTCTGATATCTTCTAGAGTATCTGAGCCATGAGATAGCATTTTCTCTTAGTGTCCTGGTGGTTTTCTCCTAAACCCAAAACATAGCATTGTAACACACTATGAAGAAAACACCAACTCTGTCCCAGCCGAAACTGGAACACCTAGGCAGATACCCTGCTCGCCACTGCAACAATGTGCTACATAAGATTGGAATCAGAAAAAAATCACATCTGATCCTGAGTGCAGGTTCTTCTGCACACCAAAATTTTTCATCTGGCATCTTTGATGGAGTCAGTTGTGAGCTACGCTCATGGCAAGAGACTGGGAGTTTGTGAACAGTCTCTTATTGCTCTGCAAACCTGAGTCAGGCACAGAAATAAGAGGGATGGGAAAAAAATAGAAAGGGAGAAGTGGTTAAGGCATTCCTGTGTGACGCAAATGTAGTGATGTCAGAGTTAGAGACCACAGACATCTCTGCCAAAATGAATGGGATTCCAGCAGGCTCCAGCTGGTCTCAGGGTTTGTGCATTCTGCGCTGTTTCCTGGATACCAGCAATTCCCAGCTGTAAACTGAGCAACCATTAACCCCTTCCCTATTGTGGGTTTCCAGACAGCCACTCACCAGGGAGGTTTTTCCCTTGCTGGTAGAAGATTCCAACATTTCATAATCAAGCATCCTTATTGAATCAGTGGCTAGTTTAAAAATAACCCTTTGACCCAAACTGTCTCGGAGAGCTATCAAGAACAATGAAAAAAAGATTCTTCTATATAAAATATCATTTCTCATCTGATCTCTCAACAGCATCCTCAAGGTCTTCATTTTCATTCCCCACTTACACATGCAGGTTTCTACCTCTTCCACTTTCCTACAATCTCAATTTTTCTTTCTTATTTTCCCCCCCTTTTTTTCCTCCTCCCTTTCTTCCTGTCTTTGGAATAAGAAGATAAGCCACAACTTTAACTCTGAAGTGGGAATAGATCTGAAGCCCTGGACCTGACATACAACTCACAGAAATTTTCGTGAGGGAAAACTTCCAAATTCTTAATCTAGTGCCTGATTCCCTCTTGGCACAGCTGAAAACCTAATTTTGGATCATGAAACCCTGAACTTCCCGAAAGTAAAAATCTAGGCATGGATTTTTTTTTTTTGGCTGAGCTGGCTCTCCCACAGCTGGGAGTGAACAAGAATCTGAAGTCAGGCCAGACCAAAATAATCAAACATCTGAATTGTTAATCACTATTAATAAAAAGGAATTTAAGCTGCAAGTGCAAGTTCCACTGCTCTTCTCTGGGTATGGACTGAAGGAATAGAGAGCCAAGGAAAAAAACGTGACACAGATTGAGACATCAAAACAAATGTCATAAACCAAGTACTAAGCTGGCAAGCAGAATGTATGAGTTACTCTGAAAATTGCTATGCATCAAAGAAGTAAAAGAACCACATACAAATAACATCAGAGCATGTTAAAATTATGATTATTACTTTTTTTCTTCAGCAGGGAGGGGACAAACTTGTCCAAAACCTGAAAAAGTAAAGTAATTCCATTAAGCGTTAAATTCCATTTCTAGCCTGATCAGCATAAACTTCTGCTGCCATCACAATGAGCCCATATACACACTGACTAATTTAGTCAACAAGGAATGTGGATTGGTGGTTCCCAACCAGTAGGTACCACTTTCTTTAGGACAGTCTCTAGCAGAGCACTGCAGCTGAGCCCAATGCAGAGAGGGATAGTCCCTGCTCTCTGCACTGCTCAGGCAGCCAGTCTCACCAGCCTATTCCCAGTTGTCTCAGCCAGCCAGGAGCTTAAACAGGGCAGACGCCGGGTCCCTTTTGCTGCTTTTCTAGGCATTGTAATTTCACGGTTCGTGCATTCACATTTTTCTCTACTAATATAAAAATTGATAATTCTCACATGGCTGGAAGAATTCTTACTTTAAAAAAATACTGAAATCTGAAATTTGCAGAAGTTGATCCTGGAGTCTCATTTCAGTTGGCATGTGGTTGACACAGTAGCTGGATAGATCCCCATTCAAGAGACTGGCCTCACGGCCCACAGCAGTGGACTATCTGAAGACAATGTTTGTGGACCCTGAGCACACAGATTACCGCTCTGGCAATCCTGCAGAGAGTTCTTTGCCACTTGCTCTCTGTCCTTCATATTCCATCTATTCCAACTCATAAGATGCTGCACATTAGCCCATTTGTTAAGACAAGAATCACTGGGCCTTATTCTGCAGAACATTTTATTCCTTCCTGCCTCACTGCATGGATGCATTATTTACCACTCTTGGGAAGTGCAGTTCCAGACCCTCGAGTCTTCTTCAGAAATAATGAAGGTGAACAGTCCTTCAGCAAGAAGAAAGTGATACAAAAAAGAAAGGTCAATAAGCTTAACAAAATGCAGGTTGAAAAAGTACATGATTCCTGGCTACAAATACAAGAAGGGGAAAACAGAAAGTTTAGGATATTAACAGCTTAAGCTAGACACTATTGCTGGTGCATGAGCAAATAGGCATTAACTGACCACTAGTAAAGTAAGGCTGAAAACTAGAAGGCTCACAGCCAGTTTTACAGTCTAATTCTAGGTCTGTCAAACGTGGGAGCACCACAGATAGAAACTCCTGCTGTAGAATAAAACTGTTAGGGCAACAAGAACAGTTTTATAATGCAGTACTTTTGAGAAAGCCTCGGCAGGTCTGTATGTCTGGAAGTGCTCCTTTTCTTTTTAGCAGCTTTAGCAGAGCACCAAGCATTTCACTTTCATTCTCCTTGCAGTAATGCTTGCATTTCTGAGACCAAAGAGGAAGTGGAGAGGTTGTGTGACATTCAGGGGCTAAGACACAAAATCGTTTGCCTTTCTGTCGCTTAGTCACTAGCTTCTTGCCTGCTCCTTGACCATCCTGCTTTCACGCAGTTTGATTCCATTTATACAAGTTGAGAGCTAAAAATACACACACATCTTTTATTATTTGTTCTGTAGTAGTGCTGTAGAGCCCAGGACTGCCTTTCACATAGAATTACCATGGCCATCCTACATAGTTTTTATTACTAGGTACATTTAACAAGCAAATACGGGAGCAAAGACAACTCAAAAGGCCTTGATCCTGGTCAGTGTGATGAAGCTGCCTTATTAGAAAAGACCTGTGGGATCTTTGAGTCCCAGAAAAAGGACACCATTGAAACAGGTTAAATTACCTCTATAAGACCTAAAGATGCACACATGGCACTAATACTAACTAGCAATACAAAATACAACGCAACAGTATAAAAATCTAAACAGTACAGTTCTAGGACAGTTTAGTGTGGAAGAGGGCTCAGGAGGTCATCTGGTCCAACTACTCGCTCGCAGCAGGCCTGTTTGAATCAAACTGAATAGACCAGATCTCTACCAAAGCCTTTTTAAATTCTACCGCTGCCAAAGAAAGTGCAGTCCTGCAGATCCTGAGCCAATGTTACTTTGATATCCACTGTGAGACTCACACAGTCCTCTGGGTTTTTTTCCCAGCTAGGTGGAAATGAATTTGAGTCTTGCTCTTAAAATCACTGTTTGTCCTACAGTAATTATCAATGCAAAACCCCATAGGAAGATGGAAGGCCAGTCAGATTAGTTATATCAAGCTGCATTAAAGAGCAGTCAGCCCAGTGTACCATTATTAGTCACAGAGAGATTAAACAAACCTGCTTGGCCTCTTTCCCCTTTGCTTTGTACTGATGTTCACAGATAAACCCATGCGGGAGAAGCTGGAAAGAACTGAATGTCCTGTGGGAGCTCTTATCATGACCAGGGAGTGAACACTGAATAACCACTCAGCAAATCACCTTCTAAGTTTAAAAAGCAGCCTGTTTTAAAGCATGTTAGTCATCAGTAAATTGGCTGGAATGTTCTTCGTTCCCTCAGTTCCCCTTCTCCAGCCTCCCTTTGCTTGGATTAGAGAAATGTTTTTCCTTTTGTGTTCTTCATTGACAAGAACAAAATCTTTTGCCTGGCTTTAGAATCACACTCATGTCATCTTGTTTGGAATGATAACATGTGTTTGTTCAAATGTGTGTCTCCCTTTTCCTTTGAACTGTAAGCTCTTAAGACAAGGACATTTTCTTATCCAGTGTTTGCCCAGAACTGGTACAACCATCTTCGTGAGAACATGCCTCCATTCCTGGAATACAAGTAGGATTTCCCAGCTACACTCTATTTGCTGTTGTCGTTCTTCATAATAAGAATAGACTCAATTCCTGGCAGCTAGAACCTGATCAGAGATCTTCACCAAGCTTAGTATTGTCCCACATGTCTCAGAGATTCTTAGTTGAGGTGGAATTGGTTTCTTCTGACTGTGCCCTTCTCTTTCTGTCTCTTGTATGCAAAGATAACATTTCCCAATAAAACAGTCACATTTTTTCATATTTTTTTTTAATATACAAACAGCAGTGCTTATTGCCTCCACATAATTATTAATTGAGGCCTCTCTCAAAATGAGGGCTAAAAAATACAAAGAACGTCACTTTATTCAGTCAAAGTGATCAAAACTATAAAACAGATACCATGCACTGCCATGCTCCAGGAACAGTAATTCCAGCATCTGCTGTTCTACCCCTTTTTCATTCTGACTTCACAGCAGTTACATCTTCTAGCCTTCCTTTTTCTTTACAGTATCATTCTCTTCTGATCTTCTTCCATTTAAAAGAAGAACCTAAAGATTCACTTTTTCTATATTCTTCCAAGATGTCAAGATATCCTATATTGTTAGTAATTACCATTAATAGTCATCCGTAATTTTAGAAGTACAGATAGTTTGGTCAGCAAGTATGAAACGTGGAGTTGTTCGGGACAGTAGGAGCTAAGTACTTTCAAACATCACTACTCAGAGTTCTCATAAAATCATGGCTAATTCTTCAGTACTGCTTCTCATTAACACTGCAGTCACTGATTTTCCAATTTGATTACAGCATTTGACTCCAATTTGATCTCAGGATCTTCTCATGTCAGAAAAAATGCCACCACTGCCCTCTCCTGTTCTTTGCTTGTCTTCTGTTTTCATTCCTTCTCTCATTTTTTAATTAACTCTAGACCTATAATTTCCTTATGGATGTAACACAGAAGAATACCTAGAACATTTCTGTGCTCTCTTCTCTGTTGTACTTGGAAGCCTTTATGGCACAGACTGTCTCTCTTCTGCCTTTGTATGGCACTCAGCACAGGAGATCTTGTCAGGGGCACTGACTACCAACATAATATAACATAATATCCACTCCTGTGATTACTGCAAGATCTGCACAGCTTTCCAGCTCTCACTTTTCACTAATATTAAAGTAAGTTAAATGATATAATATGGGCAGCACTAGGTTGTTCTTTTTCTGGCATTTCATAGCTGTATGTGAAACCTCTGAAAGCTCAGACAATGTTAGAAATGTTGGAAAAGTTAGACAGTGAAGCCTTTAATTCATCCATAAACAAAGCCCAATTATATCTCACTAGGGGAAAGGTGGGCAGGTGCTTCTATAATCAGCTTAATTGCTAGTAACTTTTGCATTATTTATTGGAAAGATTCATTTACTTTTTAACTTTTGCTTCTAGCACAGAACCATCTTATGGTCCTGTCTGCACAGCTGAAATATCCTAACAATTCCATGTCTTTCCCCTGGAAATATCTACACAGGGAAGTGAAGTAATTTCTAAAATACTTTCTTTGAGATTAATTTAACTTCTGAAATTTGTTTAATAACTACTGGATTGTTTTTGTCAGCTCCCATTTCAGCTCCCATTCAGGATTTTTGAATCTTCTTTTAAGTAAATGGACATCAAAATTAGAAGTTGTGTATAAGTGATACTGTCATTAATGCAAAATCATTTGGATTTATTGGGCAGGCTGAGCTTTTAAAGTCTGTGCTACTTATGGTGACAGCCTGGCTCACTGATCATTCATTTCCCAATTCCATGTATTTCAATTATGCAGTTTGAAGGAGCTTCTATTTTTCTTTACTTTTTTTTCTTCCCTCTGGCTTTTTGTGTGTTTGTGCATTAAGAAAAGAGGCTTTTCATGGAAAGCTAATGCAAGAACAATGTCCCTTGGCTTCTCTACAGTTCCTGGAGGAAGAAGTACAATAAATAGTATAATTACATAAAACTGACAAATAATCTATGCCACGTTGTTCCTAATTAGAATCTATCAGTCTTTACAATGAGCTTGCACATACTGAAACTTTGCTGCTGGATGATTCACTAGGCAGTGCTCCTATGTCAGGTTTGAAGTGGAACAGTGACCTTACTTTGAGCAGTTTAGAGACAGTTACAGCATAAAGAAAGTAACAGCTTAAAGATAGTTATTTCACATTCATCAGTACATACATAATCAATCATAGGCTATGATATTTACTGGATGGAGAACAGCCTAGAACATATGATTCTAAGGCAGAATCCTGATCCCAGTTAAAATGCTAAAGTTCTCATACACTTCATTTCAGCCAGGAACTTACTGCTGTTCCAGTCCTATTGTTTAACTTTGAACTAACCATTTAATCTATGTGTATGTCAAACCATCCCTTGGCTTAACAGTAGGATGAAACTGTTTATCCTTTGAAGATAATCTGGGATGCTACTCAGAATATACCCCCAGCAATTCAGGTGGAGACGGTCAGAGAGCTCCTCCTCCATCTGGGCTGTCACAGGTCCATGGGACCAGACGGGCTGCACCCTTGGGTGCTGAGGGAGCTGGCAGGGTGATTGCCGAGCCCCTCTCGGCCATCTATCAGCACTCCTGGTTAACTGGAGAGGTCCCAGAGGATTGGAGGCTCACTGATGTGACTCCCATCTTGATGAAGGGCTGTAAGGAGGATCTGGGGAACTATAGGCCTGTTAGCCTGACCTCGGTACCAGGGAAAGTAATGGAGCAAATCATCTTGGGTGAGATCGCACAGCACGTGCGCAGTGTCCAGGGGATCAGGCCCAGCCAGCATGGGTTCATGAAAGGCAGGTCGTGCCTAACCAACCTCATCTCCTTCTATGACTGGGTGACCAGCCTGGTAGATGAGGGAAGGGCAGTTGATGTAGTCTACCTACACTTCAGCAAAGCCTTTGACAGGGTCTCTCACAGTATTCTCCTGGGGAAACTGGCTGCCCATGGCCTGGACAGGTACACCCTGCTTTGGGTAAGGAACTGGCTACAGGGCCGTGCCCAGCGGGTCATGGTTAATGGAGTTAAGTCCAGCTGGCAACCTGTTTCAAGTGGTGTCCCCCAGGGTTGGTGCTGGGGCCCATCCTGTTTAATATCTTTATTGATGACTTAGATGAAGGCATTGAGTGCACTCTGAGTAAGTTTGCAGATCACACCGAGTTGGAAGGTGGTGTTGATCTGCCTGAGGGCAGGAAGGCCCTGCAGAGGGATCTGGATCAGCTGGATAGCTGGACTGAGATGAATGGGATGAGGTTCAAGAAGGCCAAGTGTCGGGTCCTGCACTTTGGCCACAACAACCCCATGGAGCGTTATAGGCTTGGGGATGAGTGGTTGGATGACTGTGAAGAGGAAAGGGACCTGGGGGTGTTGGTTGATGCTCGGCTGAACATGAGCCGACAGTGTGCCCAGGTGGCCAAGAGGGCCAATGGCATCCTGGCCTGCATTAGAAACAGTGTGGCCAGCAGGAGCGAGGTGATCATCCCCTGTACTCGGCTCTGGTGAGGCTGCACCTCGAGTACTGTGTTCAGTTTTGGGCTCCTCACTACAAGAAAGAGACTGAGGCCCTGGAACGTGTCCAGAGAAGGGCAACGAAACTGGTGAGGGGTCTGGAGCACAAGTTTTATGAGGAGCGGCTGAGGGAGCTGGGATTGTTCAGTGTGGAGAAGAGGAGGATCAGGGGAGACCTCACTGCACTTTACAACTTCCTGAAGAGGGTTGTGATGAGGAGGAGGGGTTTGGCCTCTTCTCCCAGGCAACGAACAGAACCCAGGGAGATGCCCACAAGTTGTACCAGAGGATATTTAGTAACTTTTTCTCTCAGAGGGTGGTCAGGCACTGGAATGGCTGCCCAGGGAGGTGGTGGAGTCGCCATCTCTGGCAGTGTTCAAGAGGCGTCTGGATGAGGAGCTATGAGATACGGTTTAGTTTGTGGTAGCAGTGGTGATGAGAAGACGGTTGGAGTGGATGATCTTGCAGGTCATTTCTAATCTTGTGATTCTATGATTCTATGATTCTGAAAAAGTTGAAATCCTTCAGTTTAGAGTAATTAAATAAAAGAGCAAAGAGACACCTGAAAATAATAGCAGAGCAGTTAAAAAAACTATTTACATAGAAGGTAGTGAATTTTAGGAAGTTGATGACAAAGAAAATTGCAGAAACAGTCATTACCAGCAGGCATGAGAAAAGGTTTGACAAATTAAAGGCTGGCAGGCCCATTAACAGACACTAAGCAGAGAAATTCTCTGTACTCTCCCTAAAGCAGCAACTCTGGATGTCATAGGAAGATCAGGGAAATGGGCTTCTGAAAGTGGCCTGGCTTGTGGCTTCACCTTAACCATGTCCTGTTTGTATTACCAGGCCACTGGACTGGCCCACGAGCATCTATCCTCTGCCCAAATGTTATTATGCTGAGGTTACTTATCAAGCATAGTATATCTTGAGAGCTGTACGCTGGCTATCATCGTTTATGCAGAATATTTATTTCAGTGAAACTATTTGTGATCTATTTTAAAATCATTTTAAAATTCATATATGCACTTACAAAACTTTTATGACTACCTTCTTTGCTCTCTGAATGTGATTCACCCCTCTACTAGCACAGGCCATGATTTTGTGCTTGTTATGAGTCTTATTTTAGCAACCTGGTTGTTACTTGGCTCTAATCCATTTGGATTAGGCTTCATTACAGAACTAGTGCACTGGATAACCATAACCTGTCACATCAAACAACCATTCACTCTCATATTGGTAGTGGTGTATTTTATTTCAGCTTACTGAAAAATTACAGTGTTTTTTTTTCTCATTCTGTGTTTTTTACGTATTGCATTGTAAAAGAAAACATTAAATCACGTGTTATTGAAATTAATTTCTTCATTTTCTAAATTTCTCCTTTACCTTCAGAAAGAAGGTTAATTCACTGGAAATGGAAGGTTTCTAAGATGTAAGGTCACAGGTTGATGTGATAAATGTCAAAATCAAAAATTTCTGAGAACCATGGGACTAAAGCTGAGGTTTGCGTGCTAGCCTTCTACATCTGGAACCACACATTTGGGAGACAAAATTAAAAACAGAAGTTAAGCAAGTTGTAGCTTCCCAACTATGAAGCTAGAATTTCCAAAGAGACAGGATGTTGTGGTATCTCCCTGAAAGCTGTCCTCACCTTGCTGATGAATTACAGTTCCTGTAATTTTTGGCCACATGACATTATATGATCCCATGATGTCCACAGTCTCACCAAGAGAATCATAGTAGGTAATTCAGCTTAGCTTCTGGTGACTACAAAAAGTCTTACTAACTAATCACTGCTTTTGAATATGCATGTCAAGACATCTACTACATATGGCATTTGTGTGACTATGTTTCTCTCTTAAGAAACAAAATATAGATTTAAATGCAGCAGTTATACTATTGAGGCAAAATAGAAGTGTCCTGGATCAAAAATGGCAAAGAAATTACAAGCATACAGCTGTTCCCACTGATACAGCTGGATTCCTGCTCCAACTGGGCAAATAATAGCAATATTGAAAGGGAAATAATGAGATGCAGAAGCAAACAATTCTCTTCACCTCTCTAGCCCTATCTCCTCTCTTAGTACTTCGGTTATAAAGCACATTCATCCTTATTTAGTTTTGAGCAATGTAGAACCTCCTGAATCAGCTAGGGTACTCACTGGTATCAGAGTAAAAATTGGTAATTTTAATACTAAAAAGATTTTGTTTCTCCATACTGCTGGTACGCCAGCAGAAGAGCTGCTCTCCCTACAGCAACAGGCAACAAACAGTGTCCGCTTTATCCAAAACAAAGAGCATTTTGTAATTCAGCACATAGAAGCTGCCCTTTCTTTTGCCTAATGAAGAAAGTTCAAATGCTGTGAGGTTTGCCTCTCTCACTAAGCAAAGTATTTATACTATGATTGGTTTGTATAGAAGAATGGCAAAATAATTAGGAAAGTTTTGAACTGTCATGTTCCCCTTTGGGACACAACATGCAAACAGTAGAGTGTCACAGAAGAGCCCATGAATACTTCCTACTGGCTTCACATATGAAAAAGAATCCTCCCATCCTCACAGCACTCCAGGCAATAGTCGGGCGTTATCAGAGAGGAAGCACACATCTAAAACAGTCAACTATGGGGTTTAGTCCTACACACAGTGTGATTTTGGAGAAAACATTTAAATGTAATCTTGTTTGTTACGGACTTTCATAGTGGCTAGTATCTGTCTAATTTGTTCTCAGTTTGTGTGATATTTTCCTTTAAAGAGTAAGTCTTGGGACTGAAGAAATCCTGTGGAGGGAGTGAGGAATTTCTTCTTCCCTTGAGGAGCAATCTGATCTGGGAAAGAAGCTTCCAAAGCAGAAGAAAGAACATGACAGACAAATGGAATGAGCCAGTTACAGCAAGGAGCCTGTGGCTCGAGTGGTGACACTGTGAGCAGGAGGACTGAGCAAGAAGCCAGGCCCCAAGCGATGGGCAGAGCCCAGAGGAGCCATTGCCTGGGAACCTTTTCTTTCTGTTCTGTCTTAACTACTCACTTTGAGTTTTCTTCATTGAAAAAGTTAACTATCCTAATTTATATTCTAACACTACTCGGCTTTTAAGAGTTTCTTTTGTTTTAGCTAGCTCTGGATCACTTGGTCAAAAGTTCAAAAAACTGCCACAATGACAGTCACTCTGGGGATTCCTTCACTTCTGGGGTGCTTCAGCAGTGCTGGAGATCTGCAGAGGCCAGCTCCTCTGGCCTCCACCTCTCTTGGGCAGGAGTACAAACTCTGAATGCTTTTTATTATAAATGCACATTATTATCAACAATGTGAGCTTGTATCATGATCAGAGCCTTCAGTTCTGATTTCTTTTCCGGGCAGCAGTTGATTATTGGTTCTGGTTTCACTGACTCAAGACAAGATGAAAGAATTTCTGACTGAACTAATTTGGAGGTGGGCTCAGGGCCCGGGCAGGCTTTGTAAAGCCGCCTTCTCCCTTGCTCTTGCAGCTCATGGGTAGACTTCCACCAAAACGACCCTGAGCAGCCCGGTCTGGCTTTTCTTTTTTTCTCTGATAGAAGGCACCACATTGAAACACCTACTGTAATTTTGCACTGGTGCAACACAAATAAAAGTAAGTAAATAAAGCACTGAAAACAAGATCTCCAGCTGATATTAGTTGATATTCCACATCAATTTCAGGTGCATATTTAAGTTAGCATTAATTCTACAAATGGAATTCAAATTTCAGTGCACATAGGAAGTAAAGTCTAAATTTAGTCATTTTAGGTAGAAAACACAGCCTAGATGGAAACCTTTTCCAAACGCATGCAGTCAGACATGCGAGCTAAAAATCCTGCAGCATAGAATATTGGACCATAAAACAGCCACAGTGGTTTACATATCAATATGTAACCTGAAGCATAAGATAGTTTGCAATAACAGAAAGAATTGAAATAATGCTTATGTCAATATCCCTAGAAGTTGGTCCAGCAAAGAATAGAAATAAATTAAAAAGGAGATTCTGGTGGCAGAAAGCATCACAGTAGAGCTATTCAGAGGAAAAAGCCTATTTGAGAAGTTGTCATCACTGTGAAAGATGCCAAGGCCAAAAGATTTCACTGCATGCAAAATATTCAAAGCAAAGAAAAGCCATATCTTGCCTATTGAAGGACAGTACATTATATGGCAAGAGCTCTGCTAATACTAATGGCCAGTGTGTTTTATTAGGAAATTATTTTCACTGAATTATTTTATTTTCTTTCCCTAACTAGAATACTACTCTAACTAGTAAATCTTTCTTATACCAGAATTCTAACATAAAATAAATAAGATTTCAATGAAAAATAAAAATCTCATTGTGACAAAACAAATTATTTACACTCACCTGCCCCAAACATTCAGAGTAACATGTTTTGTTTCCCTAAGTGTTCATGAAAAACAAACTGAAGTGGATTTGAACTTGGACAAAGACAGTTCCTAATTAGAAGTAACACAAAGGTTTAAGATATGTGCATGTAAGTGAACTGTAAATGACTGCAGTGTTGTCCTGGGTAGTTAAGTACTCTATCAGGGCCACAGTCCGTGGGATTTTCTCTTTCATCACCTGATTCATAAAAAGACATGTACAGATAACTGAACCTTCCCTGCTGACGTATCTGTCAGCAGTTATGAATGCCAATGTGCGACACTTAGAACACCTGGACAAATAATCTTTCACAGTAAAACACTCCAACAATTTTCACTTTAAACACCACATATAACTGTTTATTTTCCTTGGCACTGCCTTGATTAAAGTGGAAACTTGTCATTTATTAGAAGAATCAGACTTCACTAGATTAATTTTGTACTGAGAAGTTTTGTTGATCCCAAACTGAACTACTGTTGTTGTTAAGTTCCCCTGGAACACAGAATGTTTTGTTTGGTGTACTTTTAAATCACCATGGGAAGTTACATGCCATGGATATTATCTGTTGCACGAATTAACAACAAAAAAAGTTAAGGTAAAGATATAGACATACAACACCACTGTCAATGCTGCATTATTGCTGTGTCAAGATACAGACAAAGGGCAAGTGGACTTAAAGAACTAATTTGGCTCCATACGATTATCAAAGAAAACACGGAAGTGGAGCTGAAAGTACAATGTGTCTCTGAAGTTGAATTAATTACAGAAAGAAAATCTAAAGGTTTGTCCTTTAAGAAAGACTTTTGGGGTCTTTGGAGTTGTTGAAGAGACAGACACTTCCTTTTGGATAGATGGCAAGAAGTTGTGCTGTGCTCCCATCACCTCTCTCAGCCAGCCCCTTCCCACCTTCCCACCTCTGGCTGAGCAGACACAAACATGGGCAGCAGGGCAGCTGAAGTGCTCTCCAGGCACCAAGGGTCTGTGCCAGGGATGCAATTACTCAGCTCTTCTTTGGCAACTGCTGTGTTAGATCATGTTTATTCTCTCTGATGTCTCTATGCTTTATTTCTCGTATAATTTCTGGAACACTTTTTCTTAACTAGTTCTACATTACCATATAGAGAGATCTATCACCGCTTTGTTACCATAGTTTATGGTCTTGTCCTTATTAAGATCCTTATCCTTGCTCATATTCATCTATTAGTAATTCCATGGCTAAGATATCTAATATTACGCTAAGTATAATACAAAATTAAGTTAGTGTTTTTACTCCAGGCTCTTATAACCAGTTTTGCTTTAATTCTCTATAATATAATTTAGGAAAACTTTCTGCTTCATTACTTGGGTTAGAAGATACCTGAACAGATTTCTTGTGCAGCCTTCATCTGAACTATCGAACCCTTAATGATCTCCACTTCCTCCTTCATGCTGAATTGATTCACAAGCAACTGCTTCCCAATTCTTCTGAAATTGCTAGCGCACTGTAATGAGAATGGGATCTGTATTTTAAATAACCACACAAGTCATCCTGTGTGTAGTGCCACAGACACCACAGAGATCACACAGGGACTTTAATATTCACTGCCATATTTTGCTTTAATACAGAATTATCTGTATCTTTTTCCTTTAAATTTTACTGTAGCTTGTTTGGTCCTTACTAACTGAGGCTCACTGAGCCTTTTGATCTGAAGTCACTCCTCATTCATTGCAGCTACCACTTACAACAGGGCCGGGCCATGTTTGCCTCAGTAACTGGCAGATTTTGTTCTGTTGTATGCCTGTAGTTAACAGCCTTTTTCCTGTTTGTCTGAGCAACTATGTGAGGGATCTGAAGAGGTGAATGGAAATACTGAATTAGCTGTTATGTAGCTGTAACAGAATGTTGTTAGCCAAAGTAGCTGAGTAGATACTTGACATCCTCCAGTCTGGGCCATGAACCAGACCAGCTGTTAAATCACATACTGTGAACCATCATTCCGTTGCTTTCAGGAAAAATGATGTAAAGCACAAAGATGCCATATGATAATAAAGTTTATATTAATCCCATAGTGTTTGGCAGGGGCAGTGCTACAAATGATGTATTAATATACAATGTTGGAAAATCCAGGTTTGCAGCAGAAAAAGACTGCAAAATCCTAAATCTGGAACTGTCTCAGATTTTCAGATAATCATACCAGGCAACTCAGCATCCTTTCCTGACTAATTGATGCTGTGCCTTGTGGTTGACAGGATTGCTGTCTTTTCTGTTGGTGCTTAAACAGTTCTTTATGTTGCTTTCTTCACACATCTCTCAGTTGTACCCTGAAGATGAACTTTTTACTCTTGCTGTTCTGCATGCAAAATAAAAGCCCTAGACAATGTAGTCCAAGCTGAAACCTACAGTTCTTCATTTTTACAAGGGAATTTTCTTAAAAAGAGCTTGAATGCTTAGTTAACTGTCTATTTCTCCATATGATAATTATACATAGAACTACAAGTTGGAGATATCCTTAAGTGCAGTGACAGGCAGTTTAACTACTTAATATTTGTAAATAAATAAATTGCAAAGGACCTCTGGACATTACGCTGTCCAATCTCCTGCTTAACCTAGCACAACTGAGTGTGGATGTGTTTCCTCTTCCCACCTCTTCAAAGTGTTGGTGGTCTTTTATTACAAAAGCAGATCACTTTTTGGTTGGGCAAAGGCAGATCACTTCATACACTATAAGGAATGATCACTATACTTTCTAGAAATCAGATTAATCCTGATGGGCAGTTAAAAATTGTAGCTGCAGAAAGTGACATATCCTTTGCATTTCTTTGCAAGATTCAGCTTTGCTAAACATGAAGCTTTCGATCAGATGGATTCTTTACTAACATGAAGCCTTCAATCAGATGGATTCTTTACTCATAAAGCAATATTCTGTCTCAGATATATAGGGCTACATCTTCTATTATTCTGCCATACTTTAATTTCTATTTCCTTTTTTTTTTTTAATGTAACTTCAGCTAAAGGATACACCTTGAGAGATGGAAAGCAGAGAGAGGTTAAAGAAAGATTTTTATAGAAGTATTCTTACAAAACAATTATGCATTAATTAATATCAGCGTAGGCAACATGAAAAATTTCATTGGGAATCTCTGGGATGCTGTCTTAGTGTCTTTTCCAGCCTTTATTCAAACAATACTATAATTCAAAATATGAACACAATGATGAAATAAAGCATGTGTTTTGTGGGTTTAACACGTGAGCAGCATGACCTGTAACTCCTAAGTGCACACATGCCCTGTGTTGTAAAGCATAATCAGCAGCTATAATCCAACCAGGCCTAACTCAGAGTAACACAAGGACACTTTCATTTGTTAAAATTATACGTGGGAAATTTCAGCTTTGGTAACATGGCATCTTCCAATCATATCCAGTTGCTGACCTATGGAGACAGTATGTCCTGTCCCTATTACACATTCAGCCCATTCTCTTGCATTCAAGCAGAGACAAAAAATGCTCCATTGAGTCTGTGGTTGCCAGTGGCCTGTGCGATACAGGCACCTCATTTCAACATGCTCTGCTTTAACAGCTTCAAATACAAAGTCCTGTTCTGAACTCACCATGCTAGGAAAGCCTGATCTGAAGATAGGCCTGCTAGATTTGAAAGCCAAGCAAAAGTGCTCCCCAGCAAACATAGTGGATACTCAGTCAGATATGATGATTCTGTAAAAGTGATACGAAGAGCAACTAGCTCTCATTGTGCAAATGAAAGCTAGTGACTGAAAACTCAGTATGGACTGTAATTTCTATTTGGCTGCCAATCTGAAGAATTTAGTAAACTAGGTGGAGCCTGAGAGCTTAAGAACACCATAAAAGCATTTCTTATTTGCAACTAAAATTACTGAAAAGCATTTTTGCATTCTTAAATAAAATGTGAGAGGTTTTACAAGCAAGTTACTAAAAATACCCCAACTTCACACTTGCTTTATTTACTACTCATTCCTTTTACTCATCTGTTTCACACTGAACGCTGACACAAAGCCACCAAAACCAGAGAGAGGAAAACATAAATTTTAACATCCGCAGCCCATTCACACAGCATAGAAGGAAGATCTCTTTGAATGGCACAAGGTGGCCATCGTTAGATGGTATCAGATTTCAGTAGTATTTTTTGTAACATAGACTAACAATGAAACTAGCTTAAATTCCACACTGTGCCTACAAGAAAGAAGTAGTAGGTTATTAGCTCAACTGATGTTCTTGGTGAACTGCAAAATAAGCATTGGATAAAACTAAAACAACCATTTATTCATTTACTTATTCTCTTTTCTCAAACACTGATAAATGTGGGCTTGATCCCTTCTCACCCAGGGGATGCCCAGACTGTCTGACAGGTGCTTTAACCTGCTTCTCATTGCCTGAGAGCCTCCCACACATTGCCTCTGGTGCACTAACGAGGTGTGTCTGTGTCCCAGCCGTTGCTGTAACTCAGTACAGTCTTTACTGATGAAAATACCGTTGGAGCACTGAAACAGCAAATGTTTTCAGCATAGCAATTAAGCTGTCAGGATTCTGATGTGTACAGCTTTCTGCATAATTATTAACTCCTTGGTTTCTCTTTTGCATAAAATCTAAATTTTATTGTTAGCTCTAAAGAACTGTAGGAAACTTCACAAGGCCAGCTATAATAATTTTAATTCCAAGTGACATTACTTTCCTGTGCCTGGTTCACATTTCACTTCTAACCCAGTGTTCCAGTTTCTCCACAACCTGCAGCACTAACAATATATTTGATATTAAAGATGTGCTTTCATCTGAACTACTTGCCCAAAAGTGAAATTTTGAGGAAAGTCAATGTTTTATCTACTTTATGCTATGTCATAAGACAATTCCTTGTTTGCAAACCTAGATGCCTCTTCATATGGAGAGGGCAGCTTCCAGAGGTTCTGCCATCCTGTGCTGGTTTAAGCACCAACTGGCTGATGGTCTAATGCAAACTCTTCCCTACCACATGTGCTCAGCCTTCCCAATTCAGACTCATTTTGAGAAACTACATTGTTCAAAAACTTAAAAAAAATCACAGATTAGAAGTACACAGTTTACCATAAAATAGTTCCCACAGTAACTCTGCATTGCTTATTAGGGCGATGCTCTTCAAATCAGCCTCTTTCCCTCTATTTCTGTTAGTGATTCAGCATGTGTTTTTACTCTAATCAGTACCTCTATCCTGTTCCATGTGGTCCTGTTGGTTCTCTTCTGCTGGTTGTTTGTGTGATCTTTATTAAAGTTTTCTTATTGTAGAAAACCTTTCCAAGTTCTCTCTGGTCATTCCTACATGGGTTTTGTGTCTGCTTCCACTCAGACTTCACAGCATGAGCATCATATTTGGCTCCCTCACAATCACAGCTTTTGCCCTAATGTCTCCTTCTGCCTTCCAGAGTTCCCATACTGTGATAAGAGGATTCCCTCATGTCTGCTCTATGCTCATCATTAATCTCTTAGACACATTCACTGTTGACTCAGCATATTGTATTTTGCTTACTGAACACTGAGGTCTCTTAGAAATTCAGGCTTTCCCTCCAGCTGTTTTTCTCCCTTAAAAACTCCTTTTCTCTTCTCAAACGCTGGCAGGAACTCCCAATAGCTGTTCTGTCTGGTTTCAGGGTAAGACTTTTATAAAGTTGCATTGCAACTACATTTATTGTTTGCTTAGTCAGAGGCAACAGATGTGTACGTCAACAACTATAATATCTATTTACTTTCACAGGTTATTATCAACACAAATTGCCTACTGATCTCAGAACAGCTTTACTGTAGGCCCCAGCAGCTGGTTGCATTTCTCCAGTCTAGTTATGTTTGTTGTGTTGCTGGATTGCATTGCAGCTGGCTCTGCAGTTTAACTGGAATCATGTTGGTCATTGATGAAATGTAGCCACAAATGTATGAGTCACTGCTAGCAAATTCCTTTTGTAATTTGTCTTCACTTGCAAGACCTTAGATCTGCTAAACCCATATTGCAGATAGTGGCTTCTTCATGAGAAATTCCTGGATTGTAGGTCATTGTTCCTGCTGTTACTTTATTTCAGGTGAGGCTGCTGTGTCACTGAAATGTAACGTGACATAATATGACAGCCTACACCTTCTGTATTGGTGGTGGTGAAACAGACATAATTATTTCCACCTTCTAGGCTATTTTCTATGGCACACATGCTAGACCACAACATATGCATTTTCTGTCAACATCCTGAATCCTATTAAATGTATAGCTGAGAAGTGCTGCAGTGACTTAATGTCCAAACTTCTCCTCTTATGGTCCAGCCACAAGATTTTGTCATTGGTTACTAGATCATTTAAGTTTACTGCTTATCTGTCCTGCACATGTCCTATAGTAGGAATTTTCTCTTGTCCACTCTTTCTAGAGCTCTCCTCTCAACCCTGCGATGCCTACATTGCTGGATTCTCTGCCTGCTGGATTCTCATCAGTTCCATCTGATTCTGTTCCAGCAGACCTGCATTCCCAACCTCCTGTTGACCCAAAGAAAGTATCTCTCTTTATCTTTCTGTGTTTTGTTTCAAGAATAAGCCTACTTACTACTCGTTCACTGAGATGAAATCCCACCAGTTGACAGCTGCAAGTCTTCTGAGTCAGTGTTGAGAATTTAAATAATTAAGAAGATGAAGTATATCATTTTCTACAGCATTCATCATGCAGACAGAAGTAACATTTAGCATTTTTACATAATCCTCTGCAAACAACCACAAACAATATAGTTGTATTACTTAAGGTGAAAAATACGCAAATTGAGATAAACCTGTAGGCAATTCCTTGCATCAGCTTCTTAGGATTCAGGGCAGAATTCTTTACAACTATGAAGGAGAGTTTCAGCTTACGTGTTCTCTGACCCAGGGCTTATTCATTGGCCCACACACGTTCTATCACCACCCAAAGCTGCTCTCCCTGGCCTGACTTAGTTGACCGTTAAACAGCACTTTTGCATTCAAATTGAGGCCTTGAGTTTCATTTGAAAATTTTCATTTTCACTTTGTTGTTAAGGTGACATCAGCAGCACCAGTTCACTTCACTGCTTGCAGCTGGGGATTTCCACTCTGTGCTTTGTCTGAGAGACTGTTTAAAGAGAACAATTTCCAGATGTGTAACAAGCTATCGCAGTATTACTAACCCAGCTACTTCTTAAAAATTGCCATTGCTTCTGTTGCTGCAGATATCGGTCCAGTCATCCCCCTGCAGATGGATTCAGCATTCCTTTTATGATGTCTTACTTCTGTCTTCCATTGGAAACTCCATTTGGCACATAAGGAAGCCGGTGTGTATTTGGGCCTTTAATAGGCTCTGTTTGTATAACACAACCCTTGCTATTAAATATGGACAAATCATCCCTAAAAAGTGTTGGAAAGTTCTGTACAAGGAAGAAAGAAGCCATAGACTGAACTTCAGAAAGAGTATATGTATATGTAAATGTATAAGAGACAAATACAAACATGGAAGGCCAAATCCAGACTGTAGTAAGATTCATTCAGACCAAATCTTACACATGAATTTGGAAGATCTGTAGATAAATGTCTTCAGATTTGACTTGAAGTTATACACTAGGACACAGCAGCAGAACAGGAGTCTGGAGTGGAACATTTTGAACACTGGAAGGCAGTGAAGCTCAAATTTGAATATGGATATATAACTAAATTTAATTTTCACTATTGGGGAACAGCCACAAAATGTTGGAAATAGGTGGATTAATAAAAACTCCTCAATTAAAGCATAAGTTATGAACCCACTTGTACAATAAGGAAGTCTTAGCAGAGATCAGAGCTTTAGAATGTTGGGTGCTGTGTGCATACAGATAGCTGTATATCTGTACATACACATCATGCATATTTGAGCACATACATGTCAGCACCTCAGCAACCTATGCTACATTTATCCTTCTATACTGTCCTAAGTTCTGCTTCTAGTTAGAACAGCACCAAGAGTAGACGATAATGAAATACAGGCAATTGAGACAAGTACTGAATTGTGCTGAATCTCTGTTGCTTGGGATGCCTTTTGTTACCATCACAAAGACAACAAAACAAAACTTGCATATTGCATCAGTATATATACTTATGTTCTCTCTATTACTGTGGCTGAATTTTCAGGAGTGGCAGAAATCATTTTCAGCCATTGTCAAAAATGTGAAAAATATACCCAGATAGCAGGCAATTACAAAAAGTGATGCTTAGTCATGAAATTGTTTCATTCAGCTTGTAGTTTTGACCTATCTACCTTTTGATTGTTAAAATCTACCGCCTTACACTTCCAAGTGGTATCATATTTTATGTTAGCCCTCCATGAAGTACAGAGGAAGTACAGTGTTATCCTGCAGATGCTTATCCACACTTCCATCTACTTCACAATGTCCAAATCAATCCTGTTTTCCCAGCACATTAGTTCTGCTGTATCTGATCCCATACTCCTATTCCTGTAACTCTCTGTCTTGTTCGGTTCCATTACTCCTCTCTACAGCAGGTGTTGCAATGCTCAGCTTACCCCTGGTCAAATCTAACATTCTACAAAGGGCACAAGCTTCTCTCACGATGACTCAGTCTACCCTAATACTGCTACTCACAAAATATAAATCATTGCATTTACAGCAGTTCTGTCATTCCCCACAGTAGAAGTCTCTAAATTGCGAATTGCATTGATCTGGGATCTCAGAGTATCATTTATATTCCAAATATTGAACATACAAAGCAGACAGGCCACAGCGAGTGAACCTCCTTTGGTAAATGTAAAAGGAGAACTGGCTTCAACAGACGAAGAGAAGGCTGAGGTACTGAATGAGTTCTTTGCCTCGGTCTTCACTGGCAGCCAGGATTCCAGTACTTCTCACGTCCCAGAGCCCTGTATCCCCGAACCTCTTGGTGGAGACCAGGGTGGTAAATCCCCCCCACTGTGAGGACAGAACAGGTCCGAGACCGCCTGATGAGACTGAATGTGTACAAGTCTATGGGCCGGATGGCTGCATCCCAGGGCTCTGAAGGAGCTGGCTGAGGTGGTTGCCAAGCTGCTCCCCATCATATTTGAGAAGTCGTGGCTGTCAGGGGAGGTCCCGGATGACTGGAGGAAGGGTCAGGTCACTGCCATTGACAAGAAGGGGAGCAAGGAGGACCCCGGGAACTACAGGCCGGTGAGTCTCACCTCTGTGCCTGGGAAGATCATGGAACAGATCATCGTGGATGACATGCTTGATCACATGAGGAATGAGCGTGTGACCCGAGACAGCCATCATGGCTTCACCAGGGGAAGGTCATGCCTAACCAACCTGGTGGCCTTCTGTGATGGAGTGATGGCATCGGTGGACAAGGGAAAGGTGACCGATGTCATTTACCTGGACTTGAGCAAGGCCTTTGACATGGTCCCCACCACATCCTTATCTCCAAATTGGGGGGATGTGGATTTGATGGGTGGACCACTCAATGGATAAGAAACTGGTTGAAAGGCTGCAGACAGAGGGTGGTCATCAATGGCTCTGTGTTCAGGTGGAGGCCGGTAACGAGCGGCGTCCCCCAGGGGTCTGTCTTGGGACCGGTGCTCTTCAACATCTTCATCAATGACATCAATGTACGAATTGAGTGCACCCTCAGCGAGTTTGCTGACAACACCAATGATGAGTGGTGCGGTCGACACGGTTGAAGGATGCCATTCAGAGGGACCTTGAGAGGCTGGAAAGGTGGGCCCAAGTGAACCTGATGAGGTTCAACATGGCAAAGTGCAGAGTTTTGCACTTGGGCCGGAGGAATCTCAGGCATCCGTACAGACTGGATGGAGTGGTCCTTGAAAGCAGCCCTGTGGAAGGAACCTGGGGGTCCTGATAGATGAAAAACTTAATATGAGCCAGCAGTGTGCTCTTGCGGCTTGGAAGGCAAATAGTATCCTGGGCTCCATCAGAAGAGGGGTGGCCAGCAGGGACAGGAAGGTGATTGTCCCCCTCGACTCTGCTCTTGTGAGGCTCCATCTGGAATACTGCGTCCAAGAAAGTACAAGAAAGTACAGGGAGCTGTTGGAGAGGGTCCAGAGGAGGGCCACGAAGATGATCAGAGGACTGGAGCAGCTCCCTTATGAGGACAGGCGGAGGGAGCTGGGCTTGCTCAGCCTGGAGAAAAGAAGGCTGCGGGGTGACCTCATTGCAGCCTTTCAATACTTAAAGGGAGCCTACAGAGGGGAGGGGAATCAACTCTTTGAAAGGGTTGATACGTGTGGGATGAGGGGAAATGGTTTTAAGTTGAGGGAGGGGAGATTTAGGTCAGACATCAGGGGGAAGTTCTTTACCCAGAGAGCGATGAGGTGCTGGAACAGCTGCCCAGAGAGGTTGTTTATGCCCTGTCCTTGGAGGTGTTCAAGGCCAGGTTGGATGGGGCCCTTGGCAGCCTGGTTTAGCATTTAACGTGGAGGTTGGTGGCCCTGCATGTGGCAGGGTGGTTGGAGATTCATGATCCTTGAGGTCCCTTCCAACCCTGGCCATTCTGTGATTCTGTGATTCTGTGATTTCAGTATCTCTACTCCTATGAGTGTAAATATGTAACACAAGAAAAAAAATACATAATGTTAAAAATAATTTGCAGCAAAGTCTGTGCAGACTGTCCAAAAACAATTAATTCACTACGGAATGTAACCAGATAAAGAATGAAGGCATATTAGAAATATTACTCGAATCTGACGGAAACAAATTAGTCAAACAAATACTTGCCAGTAATATTCACCCAGCTCTGCTATGATGCCTCACCCAGCTAGCTCATGATTTTGTCCTTTGTTTGGCAATATTTTGGTGTTTTTCTAAACATGATGTCCTAGAAATTTCCAGCCAGCTCTTGGACATAAGCTGCTTTTACAGTTCAAGATTCAGACACGAATAGGATCTTGCATGAGATCTGTTCAGTATGTGACACACACAGCAGGAGTATTTGCTTTTGCCAAGATGATGTATATTTTTGCCCTTCTCCAGGCATTCCCACAAACCCTATTCAACTCCCTTGTAGGCCATACAGCTAGTGAGCTACAGGTTGGCCACTTCTGCAACATAAATATGGAAACCATCAACAGCAACCCTCCTCTTTCCTTTAAAAAGCCTAGTCTTAGTGAATGAAGTGTAACACAGAAGTCGATCTGGCTGACTCCGTTTACAGAAGGTAATACTCACAGTATTGCTATCATTAAAACGAGATTTTGAATCCAAACAAAATACGAGCCAGGTCCTTCCAATTGGAGAAGGGGCTGTCTCACTGTATTTAATCCCTATACTCTGCTGTGCTGCTCACAGTGCAAGTACAAGTCTTGACAAACCTCAGCTCTCCTGGTTGTTTTGCTCTCCATGCTACCAGCAGGTCCAGGCATGGATTGTGCTTTTGTGTACAAAGGGTGGTATTGATGGAAACAAACAGTTGAAGCTCGTGGGACAAGTTCTTCAGCTGGCTTATGAGAAGGTGCCTGGGATTTTCCCTCTTGTTCTTCTTCCTCATTGTTACAGCTGCCTCCCGCTATCCTCAGCCAAATTTACATTAGATTTGATCCATACCAGAAATACTAACACTGTGCCTATGGCAATTTAGATGTGGCTTGTGAGACATACTATCAGACCTTTATAAAAACTTAGGCTGATACGCTAATTTGAAGTCCAATGTTCCCTGATCAGTTTTCTCTTTCTCTTCCATCTTGTTAGAATTTCCATCATTGTAACTTTCTTATCTAAAATTTCCTCAGATACAATTCATCCTCTCCTTAATGAAACATTTTGCTTTATGCATTATTTGCACATTTTTGTAGTTGTGCTGTAAATTCCAAACTGAATTTTTAACAGTTTGCATTCACATGACTTAAAGACAAAAGGGGCTAGCTTGATTCTGAATATATGTCAGTGACCATTTTAATGAGACCAGAAATGTTTGACTAAGCAAGTCCTTCAGAAGGGAATCTCTTCAGAAGACAAGTCATAGAGTGACTGTGTGTGAACTTTCTTCCAGTGGTTTCTGTAATCACTGCCAATAATACGTGACCTAATAGCTGAATGTCTGCTTTCATCTTCTACTCGGTTCTTGTTAGGCTTTACTCTGTGTCTTAAATATTCTGCTACTTATTCAATTTTGCCACCCTAACAACTGCATGTAGTAAGTATTCACTCTTTCGACTTTTTTGCAGTAGTAATTGCAGTAGCAGTTTTCTAAAACCATCTTAGAACATGAGCAACATTACAAAACATGTATCTCAAATACATCCAGACTTGCAGATGCGGGATCAGGAAAGCCAAGGTGCAGGCGGAACTGAACTTGGCGAGGGACATGAAAAACAATAGGAAGACTTTCCACAGGTACACTGCCCAGAAGAGACAGGCCACAGCGAGTGAACCTCCTTTGGTAAATGTAAAAGGAGAACTGGCTTCAACAGACGAAGAGAAGGCTGAGGTACTGAATGAGTTCTTTGCCTCGGTCTTCACTGGCAGCCAGGATTCCAGTACTTCTCACGTCCCAGAGCCCTGTATCCCCGAACCTCTTGGTGGAGACCAGGGTGGTAAATCCCCCCCACTGTGAGGACAGAACAGGTCCGAGACCGCCTGATGAGACTGAATGTGTACAAGTCTATGGGCCGGATGGCTGCATCCCAGGGCTCTGAAGGAGCTGGCTGAGGTGGTTGCCAAGCTGCTCCCCATCATATTTGAGAAGTCGTGGCTGTCAGGGGAGGTCCCGGATGACTGGAGGAAGGGTCAGGTCACTGCCATTGACAAGAAGGGGAGCAAGGAGGACCCCGGGAACTACAGGCCGGTGAGTCTCACCTCTGTGCCTGGGAAGATCATGGAACAGATCATCGTGGATGACATGCTTGATCACATGAGGAATGAGCGTGTGACCCGAGACAGCCATCATGGCTTCACCAGGGGAAGGTCATGCCTAACCAACCTGGTGGCCTTCTGTGATGGAGTGATGGCATCGGTGGACAAGGGAAAGGTGACCGATGTCATTTACCTGGACTTGAGCAAGGCCTTTGACATGGTCCCCACCACATCCTTATCTCCAAATTGGGGGGATGTGGATTTGATGGGTGGACCACTCAATGGATAAGAAACTGGTTGAAAGGCTGCAGACAGAGGGTGGTCATCAATGGCTCTGTGTTCAGGTGGAGGCCGGTAACGAGCGGCGTCCCCCAGGGGTCTGTCTTGGGACCGGTGCTCTTCAACATCTTCATCAATGACATCAATGTACGAATTGAGTGCACCCTCAGCGAGTTTGCTGACAACACCAATGATGAGTGGTGCGGTCGACACGGTTGAAGGATGCCATTCAGAGGGACCTTGAGAGGCTGGAAAGGTGGGCCCAAGTGAACCTGATGAGGTTCAACATGGCAAAGTGCAGAGTTTTGCACTTGGGCCGGAGGAATCTCAGGCATCCGTACAGACTGGATGGAGTGGTCCTTGAAAGCAGCCCTGTGGAAGGAACCTGGGGGTCCTGATAGATGAAAAACTTAATATGAGCCAGCAGTGTGCTCTTGCGGCTTGGAAGGCAAATAGTATCCTGGGCTCCATCAGAAGAGGGGTGGCCAGCAGGGACAGGAAGGTGATTGTCCCCCTCGACTCTGCTCTTGTGAGGCTCCATCTGGAATACTGCGTCCAAGAAAGTACAAGAAAGTACAGGGAGCTGTTGGAGAGGGTCCAGAGGAGGGCCACGAAGATGATCAGAGGACTGGAGCAGCTCCCTTATGAGGACAGGCGGAGGGAGCTGGGCTTGCTCAGCCTGGAGAAAAGAAGGCTGCGGGGTGACCTCATTGCAGCCTTTCAATACTTAAAGGGAGCCTACAGAGGGGAGGGGAATCAACTCTTTGAAAGGGTTGATACGTGTGGGATGAGGGGAAATGGTTTTAAGTTGAGGGAGGGGAGATTTAGGTCAGACATCAGGGGGAAGTTCTTTACCCAGAGAGCGATGAGGTGCTGGAACAGCTGCCCAGAGAGGTTGTTTATGCCCTGTCCTTGGAGGTGTTCAAGGCCAGGTTGGATGGGGCCCTTGGCAGCCTGGTTTAGCATTTAACGGTGGAGGTTGGTGGCCCTGCATGTGGCAGGGTGGTTGGAGATTCATGATCCTTGAGGTCCCTTCCAACCCTGGCCATTCTGTGATTCTGTGGTTCTCTGATCAAAGATGTATTCCATTCCCAGATACAAAACGTTGGGAAGAATGCATTTGGAAGAATGAAAGAAAAGTCAGAGTCAGCCACAGTGCCACCCAGCTGTTGAACATCAGCCTTTGTTCTGTGCATCACAGGAAGCATGGAGGAGCAGGATAATCCATGCTTGTAGCAGATGCTACCAGGTCTGCTCCAGTTGTGAATGAATAAATAGACTCAAATGTGTCATAACTTCTATAAGACCCTGTAGGGTCTACATCCCCTGAATAACAATTATTTCCAGTTATGAAACAATTGTAATCATGCAACTACAGTTCTCAGTTGTTTGGTGATTATGTTTATTCACTGAGAATTACTTTGCAGTTCCACTATGGCACCACATATTCCAGTCATAAGAGACAACAGATTATGCCATTTTTTCTTTTTTATGTGGATAGGATATGTCTAAGGTCAGGTCCTCTAAGGGGAGTTTATCCTTTTATTTTTTTTGTTTCAGGCTGATTCTAGTTACAGTTTCAGTTCCACCCAACTTGAATATTTTTTCTTTAAAAAAAGTTGGACTGAATTAATTTCTGGTTTGAATCAGAGGGCATGTATTGAGGATAAATTTGGTCCAAAGAAATAATGATGGCAAAGAAACTGAGCTGCATGATTTACTGTGCTAAATACAAATGTTGGATCTAACTGTTTCACTCAACCCTTTCTGCAGACACGTGAAAGCAAGAAGACAAGAAACAGGGTCTGCCTGGAAGAAGAAATAAAACACTATCAGAGATATCTGATGCTGTATGCTAGGTAATTTTCATATTTTTCATATGTTTTTTGCACTTTTAAATATATGTATTGCTGTCTTTACCTTGGTCCATAGTAAAGTATGGTCAAAAATCCATATTCCTAATTAGTAATAACAATAAATAAGCAATAGTACCTGAAAAGGAAATTGCATTTTGAGCTACTGATGACATGCCTCTGGTATTGGCAGAAGCACATTACTGTGAAATGGAATTTAAATGTGGGGGGAAACAAAGAAAGAAAAGAAAAAAATGCTGTGAGAAGAACTAGAAAGAGTACAGCAAATTCAATGGCAGGTAATGCCACAAACAGGAATTTACAGACAACCAGTCACAAAATCTCTGCTCACACCAAATAGAAGCTGCTGAGCAGACTACTGTACTGCATGCAAACTGTTCATATGATGGGAATGAGCAGGGATGAATTCTGCACAAACTCAGCTCCTTCTTTAGAAAGCAAGATGTCATTACATATGTGACTATCACAGGTCTACTGGAAGCCAGGTGTGCATTAAAACCCCACAGGTGAGTGATGCCACAGAACAATCTGGTGACCTTGTAGGTGCAAACTCCGATGGAAGGAAAATGTGTGGAGAGTTCAGGAATTACTGTAGCTCATCAGCAGTTACAGTAGGGAAGAACAGCTGCGGCTCACTCAAATGTGGAAGGTCACACACATTAAAGAATGAAGGATTCCTTCAGGATCCAGAAATAAGTCACCAATTCAGTGTAGCTGTCAATTGAATGAAGTGACTAAAGCCTGCTTCCTTCTGCACTGATAAGGAGTGGTACATACAAACAGAAAACAAGAGGTTGATATCCTTTGTCAAACTTCTGTTTGTGCATTGCTCTAACTTTTCATTTTGTTTTCAGTCTTGCTTTAGCACTGTGAAAAGGTGCAAGGAAGATTGGAGCCCTCTTCTTATTCTTGGCACAGGATGAGATGTAATACGCTACATCAGTCTGTGCAACAAGACTGCACTTAAAGGAACATCTAGTTATCTTTGAGCATACAAACATGTCAAAAGGGCACATAGCAGCTGTTTAAACCAATTCTCTACATAAAATAAGTTACTGAATTCCTTTGAACTAATTTCTATATCAATAACTGTAATTACAGATGAACATGATATTTTAGACAGATATTTCCAGAACTGTGTAGGTGAAAAATCCAATAAAATGCTTGGTAATTTTTTGAACTACTTACAATGTTTCTTATGGCTTATTGTTTCTGAAATTGTCTGACTTCAGATCTAGATATTGATTCGTATTGCTCATTATGTCTTGTAGTGACCAGATCTGGTTTTTGTGAACATGAAATAACCAAGCCCTTCAGATTTCTCCTTAAAAGCTACATTGTGGAACATCCTAGTTTATTTCTTAGCTCTCTCTGAATTCTCTGATTTTTTTTCAATCTATGCCTAGAATAAGAATACTGTTTCCTTTGGCCTTTAGGAACAGAAATGTTTCATTTTGTAGTCTACAAAATAGTGATTTAATGAAGATTACTATTGAGGCAATTGCTACCAGTTGGATTAGACCTGATAAGCTACATACAAAGAAGCTGCTCAGGCAATTGTTAAGAATGCTGAGTTGCTCTTCGGGAGCCATTTTCTATTTATTCTGTGAAGAATCCTTACTTTCAGAATGAAAAATTGGAATGGGCAAGTTTGCAATCAGATCACAACATTGTCATTAATTAAAAAATGAGAATGGTTGAATCCAGGACACACTCTTTATATCTGAGACAGAGAGAAGAGACAATTATAAAGGCACATGCCTTGTAGGGCAGAAAAGTTTTTCATCAGAATGAGCAATCTAATGTTTCCTTCCATTGTTCTAATTCAAAACCAGAGCAAAAAAACACCTGATAAGTAGCTCTTCCACCGGGGTCATTATGAGAGCCTATACCTAGTCTCTGACTTGAAAGGATGTCAAAAACACACTCCCTAGCAAACAGGAAACCTTATGTGAAGGCTTCATGTAGTTTTGAGTTCCAGATCACACTATTGGAAGTATTGCAAAGACAAGTTGCATTATTTGTTTTTCTTTCCAGTCAATCCTCTATTTTCTGTAACATAGTAACTAACCAGAATTTCTAACTGCAGTCAAAGATAGGAGGGCTGCTCTTAAAGTAATGCTTTCTATTTTCTGATGTTGGCTCACAAAGTCAGAGGCGGGTGTTGGTGGTGTGGCAGTAGGGCTGAACCTTCCCACCAATGTCCCATTACATCTTGTTGCTGTGTGACAGCTGGCAGCAGAGGGGCAGTCTGACAGAGTGGTGTCTGACATGGAAGTGCTTATGGAGCAAATCAAAGGAAAAAATTTACACCCGTTGACATTGCTTGCTGAAAGTATACGGACACCAAACAGTAGGTATTGGCAGTGAGGTGATGGCTGGTGCATTTCAGCAGTGGTGATGCTGACAGTGGTGACCACTCCGCTGGTGCAGATGCTTATGAGTGTGGCATGTAGACTCTTGCTCACTGCTGGTGAAAATGCACAGCTAATGGTGATGGTGGTGTTGAAAAACAGTGTTTTGCAGCTGACAATTTGCTCTATCAAATTATGCACCATGTAGCTGTTGTAGTTTCCAAAGAAATAAATAGGAGGCATTACTTTCAGAGCAGCCTATGTACACTTACAACATGAGTTAGCAATAGCACGGGGGAAGTAGAGGCATCAAATTCAATACAACTAGCTATTTGCATACATCCACCAAGTTCCGAGTGGATTTAGACAACATGCTAAAGTTTGTGCTGTCATTCCATCATTGCTATTGTTTAAAAGCAGGTTAATCACGCCAGTACATGTACCTTTGAGTGTACACATAACCTCAGGGCTTGTCTGAATTAGGATCTCAGTTGTGTTTACAGCTGAGTAAGGTCAATGCACTTAGTGTAAACATGACCTAAAATTGTGTTGCACTGGCTTGAGTTCCTGCAGTTATCCTGATACAGCTCTAACTGTTGTAAAGTTTGGGTCTGGGAACAGAGCATATTGGACTTAGTGTCAGCTAAAGCAAATTGCAGCATAGCCCAGGGAAAGCAGGTTCAAGCCATTGCTAAAGATGAGCGGTTGTAGTGGGAGTTTATTCTGAATAAGAACCTCTGTCTCAGTGCTGACAAACTGCTTGGATCTCTTTTCCTAGAAATAACTGCAGGCAATATATCTGGCACTGGATTCCTACTCTGTATTTTCTCATTTTCAAAATAAAATTTTAGAAGTACACCACCATCACATTTTTCCCTGTTTGCTCACAATTCAATGAAAGAACACTCACTAGTCCTGCCACGTACAGCTCATTGACTTTGTTGTCTAAGATGCCTTCATGAGCTTTTGGACGCTTTCAGATCTCCTGCAACACATAAAGCAATTCACCCCCTAGAGTGACAGTCTGCACCAAAGAAGAAAATGCAGAGTGTGAGGGTCTGGCTATGCTCGACATTAAGACTGCACAGCAATCAATGATGAATCGACATTATTCAAAACTTGATCTGTAGACCTCAAACTTTTAGCACATACCTTGCTTGAATAGAGGTGGGAATTTTTGGCAAATAACTAAGGAAAAAACAAACCATTTTAAAGAAAGGAAGAAAATAATATATCAAAAAGCTCTAGTTCAGCACTGAGGTACTAACTTACTAACTTTTTAAGTCACATTCTAAAATTTTCACAGGGCAAAGAACTGCACCCTTCTCTATCCTCATAGTTTCCCATTTCCCTGTACTAAGACCCCACTCTATATTATCTTTCGCTGTCATGTCTCTACATTCCATATTCCTACCTCTGTGCCTCAAGACAAATTCCTTCCCACACACAAAACAGGAATTTTCCACTTGCAAGGAATGCAGTGGATCACAGGGCCACCACTTCCATCAGAAGCTAGTGAATTCAGCTAACGTGCAGTTAAGCTGGCTTTTTCCTGTGTCCACTTATTCCATTTCAATTCAAATTCTCGCAGTTAACTTCTGAATTCTGTACAGGCGCTCTACATATCAGGTTCTAACATGCAAGCTGAACCTACATCTAGTACTCAAGTCTTCATAGTCCTGGTCCCAGAATTGTCTGCACATGTAGCAC